>NW_021136956.1:102496-366051 GCF_004193835.3 Ostrinia furnacalis | reverse complement strand
TTAAAATTAAAATTTTTAAAAATCCCGAAGTTTTGTAAAATTCGATTTTAAAACTTTACTTCCGGTTTTCTATGTGAACAAAAAAGAAATTTCAAATTTGTAGTAAATAGTAAGAAATACAGTTATTATTTATTCTTAAAAGTCCAATAGTTAGTTTATTTTTAATCAAATGTAATAATAGCAGTAATAGCTTCTGAAAAATCTTTTCCTAAAATTTTACCAATTTTTTGAACGTTCATAAAAAATAAAATAAGCTTCATAAAAAAAATATAATGATGCACATCCATTCAGGTCATATAGCAGTACATTTAATCCAAATATGAACAAAATCCAAAACCTGACTTGATTTTCGCTGTCCGCTTCGCGTGAAATGCCCCCTATGTTACTCGTGGATAATGTAGCTTTCGAATGGTGAAAGAATTTTTAAAAACGGTTCAGTAGTTTTTGAGCCTATTCATTACAACCAAACAAACACAAAGTTTTCCTCTTTATAATATTAGTGTAGATATTCTAAGCCTAGGCGCAGACCACCGACTTTTAGTTGGCCGGGCTGTTGGGTCGGGCTGTTAATCAGTAAGAAGATGTATGAAAGTGCGCACGTTACACCGATTTGGTATCGGCCGATTCTTCATACAAATTAGAATCGGGCCCAACTATCGGCCAACTAAAAATCGGTGGTCTATGCCTAGCCTAATTTACTGAAAGTAATTGGGATAGATGTTGAGTTTCCAATTGAACTGCAAGCCTTCAGAACCGTGCTTCTGTATGCTGTCACAGGCGTCACAGCTGTGTTGTCACATGACTAACCAACTCGAACGCTATTCCGAAAGAAGCTATCTAAGAACGCAGACGTTTAAAATATTATTACATAGATTTTCACAGCTTAGCGATAGTTAGATATTGTTTTTCTGTAACCTGTAACTAATACAATTGTCGTTTATTCCAGAAATACGTTCCATCAGAGCAGCGCAAGAACGACCAGAAGCTGGTAGACGAGGCGGTGATCAAGGCGGTGGGCGCGCGCGCCGACAAGAAGGTGTTGCGTGGCTACCTACGCGCCGCCTTCGGGCTGCGCTCCAGCCAGTACCCGCACAGACTGCGCTTCTAGGCTAAGAACAATAAATAACCTATAAACGACCAAGCGCCTTTTATTTGTAGCTTTACATTTGAGGTCTAGCGTACAATACCATCGAGTTAACTGCGCACCTCGCTTGAATGCGGCTCGCTCTGCCTTTCACTTACCCGAACACCCCCGCGTTTAGCGTTGGCCGAACTATCTATAGTAAAAAAAAACTATAGTTTTCATTCGAAAAAGCCTCTTAACAATAATAATCTCACTTGTATTTAAAATTACCTGCATTAGTTAAGTACGGCAAATAAAATGTATTGCCAATTTTGGAAACATATAATTAAATGTTATGGTTAACTATATGAAATAATTCAAGTATTTCAATAACCCTATTGTTGTGCCTATTGACTATTATACCCAAATATTGTAAACGATACTATTGTAAATAATAATTGCCAAACTATCGATAGTCTAGAACAATCGATAGCATTTTATTCAAAAGCTACAATACTATCGATTTATTCTTCACGAGCAACAATACTATCGATAGTATTGCACATATTCAATAGTATTGCCTCGTTTTGAGCTATCAATAGGCCAATCGATAGTCTTGCGATAGTTTGGCTATCGATAGACTATCGATCGGCAACACTTCCCGCGTTCGCCCCGTCCGTACCAGAGCGTCGATGTGATGTCACCGGCAACCAGGTGCGCAGTTAACTCACCGGGTTGTATGATAGACCTCACCAGTTGGCGCCTCTGTAGAGTAAGTTCCTGTAACTCGCTAGCTACTTAGTAGTAAGACGAGGCGCCAACTGATGAGCCCTGAAGGGAGGGCTGTCGCATTGAGAGCTATAATTTAAGCGCTCACCAGTTGGCGCTACTGTAGAGTAAGGTCACTAACGCTATTGCTAGTGGCGCCAACTGAGTGCAATTATCGTTGTTCCCGCTAGGTGGCGATAATTTGCAAAGTAGCAACAATAATTTTATTTTTCTATGGTTTTAAATAAAACAACCATGAACATTACACACTACATTTAATTTACAAAAAACAACTTTATAGAAAACAACAACAACTTGCATACATTTGTACAAATAGTACCTTGCATTGTGATTACTAATCTTGCGGGTAGGTAAAAAGTGAGCATACTTGCGAAAGTTTTGACTAATTGTAGGGTAGGTGAAGTTTTCATTTGTATTTGTTAGCCGGTTGGCGCGGCCGCGCGGAGACCGCGTTGCGAGGTCGTTGGCCGTGGCGCTCGCGCCATTCTGCCTCCAATTTCGCGTATACGCCACCTGAATCAAAACATGAGAAGATAGACCTACTGCCATACAGTGCCAAAATAGCGCAACTGTCAGCTGACGAGAGCGCAACTCTTGGCTAACGACATAGCATCTGTTAGCTGACGAGATTCCAACTGTCGTCTGACGAGAGAATCACTGTGGGCTAACGATAGAAGCAACTGTCGACAGACGATAGCGAAACTGTCAGATGACGATAGTGCAACTGTCAGTGGGCTATAGTGCAACTTTCGACCGATGATAGCGCAACAGTATAATAGTGACTGAGTTTCTTGCGCTGCTTCTCAGCACTGGCCCATTTATTGTCCTGAAGCAGTGGTAGGGTTAATACTGGGACGTGTAAAAGTGCTTTTTTAAAGGCCTATTTACAGAAATAAATGAGTTTTACAGTCGCCTGATGAGAATGCAACCATCGGCTGATGATATCGCAACTGTCTGCTGACGATTAGTTAGTGCAACTGTCGGCTGACGATAGTGCAACTGTCGGCTGATGATAGTGCAACTGTCGGCTGACAATCGAACTAGTGAGAATAAGGCTGGTTTTAGTGTCACGCGGACGGTGCGGTGCGGACCCGCTCCGCATAGCCGATCTGTATGAACTGTTATGGAGCGGAGCGGTTCCTCCGGACCGCATTACTCTAAAACGCTCCCTAGCGTTCATACACTTAAACCAGCCTAAAGGACGGACTGTAACTGTCGGCTTCTACTGCTGTGATAGCTACAACCACACACACCTGCAGGTGCCTTAGCCTTGCTGGGTGTAAGCGCGGCGCGGCGAGCGAGAGCTGCCCGCATCTGCCGCGCCGCGCGCTCCTCGAAGCGACGCTGCTGGTCCTGGTTGCTGCGCGCCGAAAGCGACGCCACCCACACGCGGCCCACCACGCGGACTCTTCTGGGGACACATGGGGTCTTAGGAGTTTTAGGGATGACAGTCGTGTGAAATATGAATCCTACCGGATGATATGAACGTGACATCATCATGGCTAATCTGTTATTCAACCTACATTACAAGTTCAAGCAAAGCAATTACTTACGGCATCACGTCTTGGGGAGCATCAATATTTTTTAAACAAGGTGAGGTAAAAGTACCACCGATTTAAAGGTATACTTAAAAGTGCCTTGAATCATAAACGTGAACTGCGGGGCGACCGGTACTGTGACGTTGCCAACTCGGTAACGGTTTTAAGTTCTGAAAAATCGGCGGTGTTTTCAACTCTCCTTCTTCTGTTTCAAAATATCTCGGTCTCCCTACCTACTTTTGAACTATTTATCTTACTTATCTTACCCCGAGAGGGGAACTGGTCGGCACAAATGAATTAGGAAAAAGCACATAAGAAGAAGAAGTATCTCACTTGTTCGTGGGATGGCTATGCGGTCGCTGATGCGGTGCGACGCGTCGCGGCGCGTCCTCGTCACTGCGGGCGCTGCACGAGCTCTGCTCGCTGGCGTCCGACTCGCTGGACTGCTCCTCGCTGGCGTCGCCCGCCTCGCAGACGGCGCCTTTCTTCGTAATCAAGCAGTGTCAGACGTAGGTAGATCAAGCAGAGCCCCGATTACGGTAATTTTTAACGTCTCCAATCCAGACACGCTTCTCGATTCTGCGATACGATTGGTCGTTCAACAGCTGTTTTGACCAATCGTATCGGAGAATCGATGAAGCGCGTCTGGATTGTAGACGTCAAAAGTTACGTAATCGGGGCTCAGTGTTAGAGAGCTGCCACACTGGCAGATTGCAAACGTTTTCAAAGCGTAGCGGCGACGCTGCGTGGCGGAAACGTTGCGCATCCGCGGCGTCTTCGCCTCATCGCCGCTCCGCTTTGAAACCGCTTTCCGCCAGTGTGGCAAGGCCCATAGACGCGCCAATTGAGAGTCACATGGCCAGTTTGTGGCATAAGGCTGGTATGGTTTCAACACAGACCACATTGTGTGGTCTGTAGGTTTCAAGCAGTGTCAGACGTAAAGTATAGTGGTACCAGAAGTCTGGATAGCAAGACAGTTGGTAGTCACGCGGCTTAGTTTGTGGCGATTTCCAACAAAGCGGAGATTTATTTCTACAACACCTCTCCGCTCAGTTTTTGTGGAAACTGGGCCTAAGTACCAAAGTAACTAGGCAGTGACGCAGATTAAACGCTTTGGAGAGTTAAGTAGGTACACGGCAAAAGTTCGTGGCTTAGTGATAATTATTGGAAGTTGGAACTTTTGTCGTAAAAATTAATAAAATGAAGCATGTTCAAAAATATTATGGACTCTACCGACTACATACTTAATACTGTGCTATTAAAGTTTCCTAGATGCGTGTAGGTACTACTGGGTTCGTAGGTCTTCGTTGTCTTACCAACAATTAATGCAAAAAAAGCAAAGTTATTTTGTAGCAGTGTACACTACCAACTAGAAGCGTAATTACTACTAACATTAATATTTACAAGAACCTTCCATCTGTAACAGTAACTACCCACAGGTAAGTACAGTCACGGAATGAAAAGATTCGTCAGTTTTCAAATTGATTCCTTCAACGAATTCCTAAAACGAAAATAATCTTTAACTGTTCGTCAGTAAAGTTCAAAATTATTCAGATCAAAGTTGTTTGACGATTTAACTTGTCAAGAAGATTATTAAGATTGATAAACTAAAACCTTCTTGTTGGTTCAACCTGCCATTATCTATTAAATAAAAAAAACTACATTTTGTAACATTGCACTGATGGGATAGAAAAATAAACAAGCAAAACCTTATTCGTTAGCAAACGTCATATTTATTTAAATGTTAGCAGCAATGTTTCTTGCACGGTTATGTTGGCAGGTTTGACTCTTACAGTAGGTACCTAGTGCAAGCGAAAACCGACACTAAGGTGACGAACCTTTTCATTCCGCGACTGTACATTTTCTCTATAACTACCTACACACGGTAAGTTACATCGACCATTTCTGAGGCTAATGGTGCGAGAAAGAGTAGGTGCACTCCGCACAGTGCATTTACCTACCAAAAAGTTTAGGATTGATTGCATGCAAGTATTTTATCATTGGTTTCTTTATCAAGCTTTAAATTACGTGAAAGAAGCCAAAAGTATTAATATTTCATTAAGGAATGTTTCATGTTTAAGTATCATGTAAATCATCAATAAGACCGGCAACCTCGGCGTTGGTCTTCCGAGCCGGATGCCCGCTTACCTTCGGTCGCGGGGATTCCTCCTTAGCCTCCTTGGGCTTGAAGGTCTTGGAGTCTTTGGCCTCGGTGGTGGCGCTGGAGCAGTTGCAGGCCAGGGAATGGGCCTGGGAGGGAGCGCGGGCCGCCCCAAGCGTGGGGGAGCCTGGTCTCGCGCAAGCTGTAGGAGATTTAGGTTAGGGAGGGGATGGTAGGGGCTTGTGACGTATTTGTGTTATTTTGTTGTGTGAATGAATGATGATGTTAATTATGTAGGCAACTGATTTTATTTGAAGATATTATGTAACTTTTTCATAATAATAAGTAAGTAGTGTAGTTTAGGTTTGGTAATTAAAATGGGGATATGGAAACACTAGGTACACCAATATTTTTATCTACAGATCCGACATTTGATTTAGCATAGAACAGTAAGCAGTTAATTATTGCTGACAACATTTTGTAGGGCTCCATCTTAGAGTCGGAACTTGGAATTAAATGCTCATAATAATTGTTCTCTGCAGAATACCTATAAATTGTAGGGTGGACTCTATCAGCAATCAAAGAGCGTGTCCACACGATGCCTTAAACGGACATTTCAGAAGCTACCTTTTCAATAGATTCCGTTACAAATAAAAGCATCGTGTGGCATAATAATAATATCTGCATCGCATTTGAGCGGGGTAGTAGTGTATTTACAGTTTTTGGGGTAAATCTAATCGTTGCTCTTTTGCAAGAAGCTGGATTCACATGGCCACTACATGTGGTCTTGGGGAGCGTATTTACAGCCCTTGATTCTAAAAGCGGTGGCGGAGATTTGAGAGCACTTTATTTTTGTTAACTACTTAAAAAGTAACGTATTGGGGAAAAGAAAAGGCATCGTCGATGAAAAACATAACCCTAACTCTGACGCAGTCGGGTCAAAAGGAAACAACTCGATTTTTAAAATTTTGAAGATTAATACCAAAAAGTAACAACCTTCTCATTGTTTTAAATACAAGATAATTGACTACTAAATATTTATTTATTTATTTTATATGATTATAAATACAAATTATCAAAGTAAGTTCAACATAAAATTCTGTCTTGTCTCTGAAAATTCTGCTCAAATAAACTTTATAAGATTGAAAGAGAAGACAAGATCATAAAAACGTGGTTTCTTTTTATCTTTTGAATCCCAAGTCCCCGCCACCACGCTACACAATCGCTCACGGTTGAACTTGTTGTTGCTGGTGTAAAGCTTGCCGAGCAGCCCGAGCGGCGCGCGCGGCGGCGCCAGCTGGATGCCCTCCCACCAGAACACCTCCTTGCACTGCAGGCGACCGCCGGCCTCCTCGCCCGGCTCTGCGGAACGATGCCGGGTGTATTTTGTCCACATTTGTTGATGAGGAAGAATTTTGATTCTGGCAGGCAGCGCAAGACCAGTTTTTGTGGAAATCCTTGAGAGGCCTTTGTCTAATCGAGCTAATTGCGCACTTTACTGGAATGCGACTTCCCTCGCACTTATCCACACACCTCCCAGGCCCAGCCGGGCTAGGATGCGCGCCGTGATATACTTTATCGACGTCAAAATGTATTGGCAAAAACGATAAAATGGCGTGATAACCGCTTATCGCGGCGCGCATCCTAAGCCTAGTTGTAACAGTAGACGTCTTTTGGTTGAAACAATCTCAATTACAAAAGACTTTTATTGAATGTTCTGTTCAACGTTAACTGGCTCAGAATCTACTGTAATAGTCTACCTAGGTACCTAAGGTTGATTTGCTCGTGTCGGACGATAACATCATTGAAAAATCAGCTGTGGGCCAATATTATGACAGTCAACTTTCTGTAGACTTCCACTGCCCTTTCATCATTGTTTGGAGTACCTACTTATCTACCTGCAAAAGCTTGCACCTTATGGCACCTCCGACAGCCCCTTGTCAGGCGATATCATAATTAAGAAGTCACAATTGTGATGATGACGTAGATTGCTTCAAAACTAGCTTGAGTCTAAAGCCCGGTCTGTGAGCACGTAGAATTTTGTCCAATGACCCCAAGCTACCCATCCTTATCGCTCGCGCGTAATTATATTGCTGTCGCGACTGCGACGGGCACCCGCAGTAAGAGTGCGAGCGCGACAGCTTAGACTTAATTACGCACGAGCGATAAGGATGGGTAGCTTGGGGTCATTGGACAAAATTCTACGTGCTCACAGACCAGACTATACCCTGCAAGAGACTCCCACCCCCTTACCCCTACCGACGAGCCTGGTGAGCCGCTCGGGGAACATCAGCTGCGGCGGGCGCATAGCGATGATGTCGCGGAACTTGCCGTAGATCTCCATCACTACAGCATCGGTGGCCAGCCGCTCGTCAGGTGCATGCTCGCGGAACTGGCAGCCCTGGGAAGATAGTTGGTCAGATTTAGATTGTGAATCTAATGATTTCGATTTCATTTGATCATGATGATGCAGTGCCATGATTCACATCTATTTTGTGGGTTGTAAGTAACAAACAAAATTCACAGTCTCAACTGGTCTCAACTTAGGTCAGATGCATGTCATGGTTGAATCGAAGAAGCACATCATTTTATTTCAAAGCAGTAAAGTTGCAAGCCTGAACGCTATGCAACCCAGAACCTACACAAGAATAATAATTAACTAAATAATGTTTCTGCCTTAGTGCCTCTTTAGCTCACTCAATAAGAAGCAAGCATACATAAGCAAACGATTGTCATGTGGAAAAGACATCATGACGTGTCACACCTGATAACTCTAATGGTTTCGGGAAGTTAGGACTTAACCAGTCCGGGAAAAATTACGACCCAAAGTTGCAATTAAACTCTCTTTCTCTTCGGGTCCGTACTTAGTCTGACTGGGAACAAAATAATACAACGCGTATGCGCGGACTCACAGTGTTCCTGGTGACGGTCTCGAAGCGGTAGGCGCGCTCGCCGCAGCACGGGTAGCGGCCGGTGGGCAGCGGCGCGCGGCCCTCCAGCGCGAACATGTGCGGGCCCTGCTCGTGGTGCGAGCACCACTCCATCTGAGGATACGAGGTACTCAGTACGGGATACGCTAGTATAGGATAAAGGAGGCTAGCCTCTTTTTGGAAGCTTGTGTTGTGTAGGTATACCTACCCAATGTAGGATATAGCAAACAAGCCTCTTTTTTCGAAAACTTGCACGCAACAATCAATCAAACTCCATCAAAAAACGCGAGGAAATAAAACGCAAATCGGCACCGTTATTGAAGCTCTAGAAATTAAAAGGCCAGAAGAACTACTAAAGCCTGGTCCGTGAGCACGTAGAATCCCGTCCAATGACCCCAAGCTTGTCGCTCGCACACTCACTGCGGGCGCGCGTCGCACAGTCGCGACAGCAATATAATTACGCGCGAGCGATAAGGATGGGTAGCTTGGGGTCATTGGACGGGATTCTACGTGCTTACGGACCAGGCTTTAGCTGAAAAGTTAGATCCACAGAATGCTCCCCATTGACAAAACCTAACATTTCTACAACCCGGTCAAGTTAACTGCGCACCATGCGACCGTGACGTCAATCGACGCTCTTATACGGACACGGCGAACGCGGGGAGGTGTACGGGTAAGTAGAAAAGACTCGCATTTGAAGAAGTTTTGGAATTGGAGCCCTGTTTATTCTAAGTAGAGAGAGAGACAGTGCAAATATTATGAGGCTTTAGTTATACTATTTAATCTTGTCAAAATAACACTTGCTGACCTGGTAAGCCGGGAAGAAGCTGTCGCACAGCTGGCAGCGCAGGAAGTGGCAGTCGGCCCACAGGCGCCAGTACACGCGCCGCCACGAGCGCAGCTCGCCGTACAGCCACGTGATGTACTCGTTCAGGCTCCACGTCGGGTCCCTGACACAAAATAATAAATAAATAAAACGTTTATTGCCAGTAAAACCAAATACATAAAGTCCTTATATCTAGCGGATACCGCACTAAGCAAAGCTTGTGTCGCAGTAACCTTTAATATTTGTTTCACAAAAGAATCTTTACTAGGGGGTCTAGGAACATAAAGGTAGGGCAAAAAAAATGAGACATATATAGGCTCCTTAAGAGCATTTGACGATTTGCAAGAACTAATTTAATTAGTCTAAACAAATAAAGATAATTTTGATTTTGATTTTGAAAGGGTCATAAAGGCTACGCTCTCCTAGTAAACGCTATACGCGGCGTACATCGGTGTCCAACGTTCCTATCGACGCCGTATGCCGACGTCTGAGAAGAGACCACAACAGTTCATTTCTATAGTAAGCATTGTGACCAACACTGTACACGGCCTACGGGAAGTTGAACCTTAATTTCGAACTCCTCCTATGTTCTTCTGATTAATTTCGTTGCGGGTCCAATGACAGTTTAACTTTCCCCCGGGACAAACTTGACCTTCATTGGTTGGGTTTTTGTGGTGGTCAAGCTGTAGATCCTGGCTACACAGGAGTTGCAGTGGTGGGAACGAGATGTGGGAATAGTCCCGTGCATAGAGAAAAGTAATACATAGGAAATAGAGAACCCACTCTGTCAAATTTTTGAGCCTACTAATTGACAGCCTGGTGTTAAATTCGCTGTACTTAACCTACGTACGTAACGCTCACATACACACATAGTACACGCACACATANACATGTGGTCTTGGGGAGCGTATTTACAGCCCTTGATTCTAAAAGCGGTGGCGGAGATTTGAGAGCACTTTATTTTTGTTAACTACTTAAAAAGTAACGTATTGGGGAAAAGAAAAGGCATCGTCGATGAAAAACATAACCCTAACTCTGACGCAGTCGGGTCAAAAGGAAACAACTCGATTTTTAAAATTTTGAAGATTAATACCAAAAAGTAACAACCTTCTCATTGTTTTAAATACAAGATAATTGACTACTAAATATTTATTTATTTATTTTATATGATTATAAATACAAATTATCAAAGTAAGTTCAACATAAAATTCTGTCTTGTCTCTGAAAATTCTGCTCAAATAAACTTTATAAGATTGAAAGAGAAGACAAGATCATAAAAACGTGGTTTCTTTTTATCTTTTGAATCCCAAGTCCCCGCCACCACGCTACACAATCGCTCACGGTTGAACTTGTTGTTGCTGGTGTAAAGCTTGCCGAGCAGCCCGAGCGGCGCGCGCGGCGGCGCCAGCTGGATGCCCTCCCACCAGAACACCTCCTTGCACTGCAGGCGACCGCCGGCCTCCTCGCCCGGCTCTGCGGAACGATGCCGGGTGTATTTTGTCCACATTTGTTGATGAGGAAGAATTTTGATTCTGGCAGGCAGCGCAAGACCAGTTTTTGTGGAAATCCTTGAGAGGCCTTTGTCTAATCGAGCTAATTGCGCACTTTACTGGAATGCGACTTCCCTCGCACTTATCCACACACCTCCCAGGCCCAGCCGGGCTAGGATGCGCGCCGTGATATACTTTATCGACGTCAAAATGTATTGGCAAAAACGATAAAATGGCGTGATAACCGCTTATCGCGGCGCGCATCCTAAGCCTAGTTGTAACAGTAGACGTCTTTTGGTTGAAACAATCTCAATTACAAAAGACTTTTATTGAATGTTCTGTTCAACGTTAACTGGCTCAGAATCTACTGTAATAGTCTACCTAGGTACCTAAGGTTGATTTGCTCGTGTCGGACGATAACATCATTGAAAAATCAGCTGTGGGCCAATATTATGACAGTCAACTTTCTGTAGACTTCCACTGCCCTTTCATCATTGTTTGGAGTACCTACTTATCTACCTGCAAAAGCTTACACCTTATGGCACCTCCGACAGCCCCTTGTCAGGCGATATCACAATTAAAGAAGTCACAATTGTGATGATGACGTAGATTGCTTCAAAACTAGCTTGAGTCTAAAGCCCGGTCTGTGAGCACGTAGAATTTTGTCCAATGACCCCAAGCTACCCATCCTTATCGCTCGCGCGTAATTATATTGCTGTCGCGACTGCGACGGGCGCCCGCAGTAAGAGTGCGAGCGCGACAGCTTAGACTTAATTACGCACGAGCGATAAGGATGGGTAGCTTGGGGTCATTGGACAAAATTCTACGTGCTCACAGACCAGACTATACCCTGCAAGAGACTCCCACCCCCTTACCCCTACCGACGAGCCTGGTGAGCCGCTCGGGGAACATGAGCTGCGGCGGGCGCATGGCGATGATGTCGCGGAACTTGCCGTAGATCTCCATCACTACAGCATCGGTGGCCAGCCGCTCGTCAGGTGCATGCTCGCGGAACTGGCAGCCCTGGGAAGATAGTTGGTCAGATTTAGATTGTGAATCTAATGATTTCGATTTCATTTGATCATGATGATGCAGTGCCATGATTCACATCTATTTTGTGGGTTGTAAGTAACAAACAAAATTCACAGTCTCAACTGGTCTCAACTTAGGTCAGATGCATGTCATGGTTGAATCGAAGAAGCACATCATTTTATTTCAAAGCAGTAAAGTTGCAAGCCTGAACGCTATGCAACCCAGAACCTACACAAGAATAATAATTAACTAAATAATGTTTCTGCCTTAGTGCCTCTTTAGCTCACTCAATAAGAAGCAAGCATACATAAGCAAACGATTGTCATGTGGAAAAGACATCATGACGTGTCACACCTGATAACTCTAATGGTTTCGGGAAGTTAGGACTTAACCAGTCCGGGAAAAATTACGACCCAAAGTTGCAATTAAACTCTCTTTCTCTTCGGGTCCGTACTTAGTCTGACTGGGAACAAAATAATACAAAGTATGCGCGGACTCACAGTGTTCCTGGTGACGGTCTCGAAGCGGTAGGCGCGCTCGCCGCAGCACGGGTAGCGGCCGGTGGGCAGCGGCGCGCGGCCCTCCAGCGCGAACATGTGCGGGCCCTGCTCGTGGTGCGAGCACCACTCCATCTGAGGATACGAGGTACTCAGTACGGGATACGCTAGTATAGGATAAAGGAGGCTAGCCTCTTTTTGGAAGCTTGTGTTGTGTAGGTATACCTACCCAATGTAGGATATAGCAAACAAGCCTCTTTTTTCGAAAACTTGCACGCAACAATCAATCAAACTCCATCAAAAAACGCGAGGAAATAAAACGCAAATCGGCACCGTTATTGAAGCTCTAGAAATTAAAAGGCCAGAAGAACTACTAAAGCCTGGTCCGTGAGCACGTAGAATCCCGTCCAATGACCCCAAGCTGCCCATCCTTGTCGCTCGCACGTAATTATGTTGCTATCGCGCTCGCACACTCACTGCGGGCGCGCGTCGCACAGCAATATAATTACGCGCGAGCGATAAGGATGGGTAGCTTGGGGTCATTGGACGGGATTCTACGTGCTTACGGACCAGGCTTTAGCTGAAAAGTTAGATCCACAGAATGCTCCCCATTGACAAAACCTAACATTTCTACAACCCGGTCAAGTTAATTGCGCACCATGCGACCGTGACGTCAATCGACGCTCTTATACGGACACGGCGAACGCGGGGAGGTGTACGGGTAAGTAGAAAAGAGTCGCATTTGAAGAAGTTTTAGAATGAGGGCTATCGTTTTTATACTCAACAGTTGGCACCCCTGGCGATTGACAGGACCTTACTCTACAGTGGCGCCATCTTGATGAGTGCAAATGCGATAGTCCTCCTACCACTTTCACGCTCACCAGTTGGCGCCACTGTCTTCGCTACCAGCAAGTGACAGGACCTTACTCTACAGTGGCGCCAACTGGTGAGCGCTAAACCGATAGCCCTCATTGGAGCCCTGTTTATTCAAAGTATAGAGAGAGAGACAGTGCAAATATTATTAGACTATAGTTATACTATTTAATCTTGTCAAAATAACACTTGCTGACCTGATAAGCCGGGAAGAAACTGTCGCACAGCTGGCAGCGCAGGAAGTGGCAGTCGGCCCACAGGCGCCAGTACACGCGCCGCCACGAGCGCAGCTCGCCGTACAGCCACGTGATGTACTCGTTCAGGCTCCACGTCGGGTCTCTGACATACAAGCCACGTCATAAAATTAATCTCCGCCAAGTCACACAACATTAAGTATAATAATAAAGAAATCGCAGTAAGGAACCGTCACAGACTTGGCACGACTTTGTCTAGATTTCATTACTTTTTAGAGATAAACAAGCAGCTCCATCGAGACTTGGCTAGTTTTTTACAGAATGTTTTTGGTGGGATATTATTTATGCTTGTGACTTGTGAAGCTACTCATTGACATCCGTATTTTGACTCTTTCCGGCTCTTAAATCGAAATTTCCCGGCAACTGGATAACAGTCCTAATCTAGGTCGAGTGAGAGGAGCTCTTCGTGAAACCATAAAGAGTGTCCTTTGTGGTTTCAAGAAGGTAGCAAAGGTACAGTGAGCGTCAAATAATTCGTACACCTAAAGTGGCCAAGAATGTGACAACACAACTTTATTCCAATGTAACAGAACATGTTGCGAACTTTTTTCGTCAATGTAACGGCATGTAGTCTTTGGGTGTCACGAACTATTTTACGCTAACTGTACCTACATGAATTTTAATTAGGAGGCAGTTCTCCATCATACTAACTTGGTGTGAGTGGAGATCACGTTCCCACGCCGGTCGATCCTCATGCTAGAGGGCTGGCACGGGACTTGTTCAGCGATGTGGCGCCCTAGCAGCTTGTTGCATCTGTCAATAACAACAATGTTACCATATAAAAGATCTTTGAACTTTGACAGATGAAAAGAAATCGCAAACCGCGCTGCTTCATGTGAGGGTGTACCCTAAATACGCCAATGGGAACGAACTAAAGTTTCTGCCATAGGCTAGAGTACTGTGCCGCAAACGGTGTACCGCGACACACTCGTGAACCTTGGTCATTAGATAGTGTGCCTTGGAAAAATAAGATTATCTTATAAACTTATTTTTAGTAAGTAAGGATAAAAGACTAATAATTAGGTAGTATCTAAACATTAATTTTTCATGTGTGGTGTACCTTCAAAAAAATTTGTTTTCCTTTATGTACCTTGAACACAAACATTTTGCGGAACATTGGCCTAGAGCACTCACTTGCTGCACTTGAACAGCGTGGCCAGTGTGGCGTAGTGACCACGTAACGTTTCCGGCACGGGCTCGGCCAGCGACAGGATGAGCTTGCAGTACAGCCTCGACTGGATCTTGTCCTTGCGGTCGCGCACGCCTTCCAGCTCCGCGTTCGTGTACATCGCTGCTAGTCTGGAGGAAGGAATGATCTATAGTTGGCAAACTGAATGCTATAATGGTCAATTCAACCTTTTGTTAACTTCACACAAAAATATTATGTAAATATGGTTGAAGTTGTCGGCTGTTCGCCGTCGAATTTGCCTACTACGGCTGACTAACATGAGTCAGAATGGGACATCAAACAGGAATCGACCGGTTCTTATTAGTTCGATCGATAGGTCAAGATTGCAACATCCTAAAGTCACTATACTTTACTCATAAATCATATTTTGCTAGCGCCATGATCACGGCTAACTCCAATATAATATTTCTACTATTATTACCTGGTCAGCAGAGCGTCGCTGAGGCACGCGAGGTTGGTGGAAGTCTTGACGATGTCGTTTAGATGCGCGTGGCAATAGATCAAGCAGTCGTGCAGCAGTGGCTCCATCTACACCACAAACATGGAGAATTTGTACTCAAAATTTTGAATTTTTGAGTTGACACAATGTTCATTAAAAAGTACGCAATGTGGTGGTGTCAAATGAATATGCTCCAAATACCAGTAACAATAATAATTTACTTACCGAATAAAGAAAATGACTTAGCAGAACTAGGTTGGTAAAAGAAATGTAAGGAATGGAAATAGCTTTCTAGCGATAAAGGCGCTTTTTAAAAGCCTAATTTGCAGAAAATACATCACTTTTATCTGACACGTGTAACTAAATCCGTCAACGAATAATTAAGGCGATTATCACACTGCGCCGCGCTCCGCCGCGGTACGCGGGACGACAGATTTAATCATTGTATGNGTCGTGGCTAAACGCAATCCGCGAGAGCCATAAAGAAAAAAAAAAAAAGTATTGGAATTTATCGACTGAAGTCGCTGTTTGGAAGCAAGTTTGATCGTAGTATGGAAGTTTCCGTACCCTGGTCCCGTGTATACGGTCTACGGCGTTTATAGGAGACTACAGCGAGTATGCCTTTTTGATCTGGTGAATATAAGTGCCGCCACAATTTGAACCTTATTTATTATGGTCATCAACAGCCCTTTAAAGTCCACTGCTGGACTATGAGCCTCCTCCACTATAGTATATATTATGGTATACTGACTTGGTGTGAGTGGAGATGACGTTCCCACGCCTGTCGATTCTCATGCTAGAGGGCTGGCATGGGACTTGCTCCGCAATGTGGCGCCCTAGCAGCTTGTTGCATCTGTCAATAACAACAATGTTACTATAGTACCCACCCTAGAAAATATTTTACAATACTAATCGCAAACCGCGCTGCTTCATGTGAGGGTTCCCCCCTGGAAAATGACCGCCAATGGGAACGAACTAAAGTTTCTGCCATAGGCTAGAGCAGTGTTCCGCAAACGGTGTAGCGTGATCATTAGATGGTGTACCTCGGAAAAAAAAGATTATTATCTTATAAACTTATGTTTAGTAAGTATACTTAAGTAAGGATAAGACTAATAAAGGTAATTACATAAAACTTCCTCGTTGTGGATAAAAAAAATTATTTTTCATGTGTGGTGGTGTACCTCCAAAAAATTTCGTTTTCCTAGATGTACGAAACATTGGCTTAGAGCACTCACTTGCTGCACTTGAACAGCGTGGCCAGTGTAGCGTAGTGGCCACGTAACGTTTCCGGCACGGGCTCGGCCAGCGACAGGATGAGCTTGCAGTACAGCCTCGACTGGATCTTATCCTTGCGGTCGCGCACGCCTTCCAGCTCTGCGTTCGTGTACATCGCTGCTAGTCTGGAGGAAGGAAGATCTACAGTTGACAAACTAAATGCCATAATGGTCAACCAGTTCATTTTCCAGTAACCTTACAAAAAAATATGGATGGTTAAAGTTTTCTGCTATTTCCCTAATGGGATATCAAACAGGATTCTTCGATCAGTATAGTTCGATGGATCAAGTCGGCAACATCCAACTATGTAACAACCAAAAGGGAGTCACTATATTTACAGAAAGCATATTTTGTGTTCCACCTAAGAACAGAAAACCAGGTTCATCCAGACTTATATCTGCCACCTGCCTGCTGAAGAATGTACTTGCACATTTGCATATTTATGTATATTGATGATATTGTAATACCTGGTAAGTAAAGCATCGCTGAGGCAAGCGAGGTTGGTGGAAGTCTTGACGATGTCGTTGAGATGCGCGTGGCAGTAGATCAGGCAGTCGTGCAGCAGTGGCTCCATCTGAACCATAAACATGGAGGATTTTTGTAGACTCAAAATTTTGAATTTTTGAGTTGACACAATGTTCATTAAAAAGTACGCAATGTGGGTAGTGTCAAATGATGCTCCAAATACCAGTAACAATAATTTGCTTACCGAATAAAGAAAATGACTTAGCAGAACTAGGTTGGTAAAAGAAATGTACCTAAGGGATGGAAATAACCTTCTAGCGATAAAGGCGCTTTTTAAAAGCCTAATTTGCAGAAAATACATCACTTTTATCTGAAGCGTGTAACTAAATCCGTCAACGAATAATTAAGGCGATTATCACACTGCGCCGCGCTCCGCCGCGATACGCGGGACGACAGATTTAATCATTGTATGCTAGTACCTCAGTTTGTATAGAAAACACGCGCGGCACAACACACTGAAAACGCGTCTGCGCGCGGGATTTTTTGATTTTTTATATGAAATCACGCGCTCCGCGGCGGAGCGCGGCGCAGTGTGATAATCATCTAAGATTCTTCGTTTAGATTTATATGACAAAATTGGGGAATGATGATCATGATGATGATCACATACCTAATTATAAAACTCTACTCTTCGTACCTGCAAGAAGGAAGCTGAGACGAGTATGGGGACCACGTTGTGAGGGTCGAGCAGCGGCCAGTCCGCCACCAGGATCGTGTCGCGCTTCACCCAGCGCATCAGCCAGTCGAAGATCTGCAGCAAATACCTAAGTAATTTATTTACGAAGAGGGACGATAAACAACCAACTGCTTATGGAAGAAATACAGTCGAATTGAGAATCCCCTCGTTTCTTTGAAGTCGGTTAATTATAAAGTCTCACTTCTTTCTGCAGTTCATGGAATATTTAAGTTCTATTCAAAATTCTATGTTCCAACAAGCGATCAGTGTGTATTAATTTCATGTGTAGGTACTTACAATTTTAAATGATCTACGTACTTAGGTACCAGTTTTCCTGCGACTTGTCCCTTGGCTTTATTTTGGTTCTCATGGGAAAAAGGTCGTATCCAGATTATAATATAACTGAGACAAAAATAATGTAGATTTCTACTGGTGAAGGATTTTCAAAATCGTTTTTATGTTCCAAAAATTACTTCCAACAAACTAAGAAAAATAAATAGAAATGTAAACAGTCTTACCTGAATGTCGCAATGTACAGAAATATCCATGTCCTCGAGTCGCTGACCAGCCGTGACGTCAGCAAAGTATCCCATCTTTGAAACCAGTAACTTTTGAGGGCACCTGAAGTCTTTCTTCAAGCCTTTCACCTCATCGCATACGTGGATTTCTACATCGCCACTGAAAAATGAAATAAAAAATGCAAAAAAGATATTCCGATACCGGGAATCGAACCCGAGCCTCCTGGGTGAGAGCCAGGTATCCTAGCCACTAGACCATATCGGATATTGACAAAGGAGTTGAAATACACATACATAATATTCGTAACACGTTACAAAATTTCGTGCTCAATGACATTGTATTATTATTATGAATTTTAAAATAAATTACTAGGTAATCTTTCCAATCAAAACCGCTAAGTTTAGTTCCAATAAAATTATTGTAAATGTAACGTGTAAATAAAAACCCGTAAAAACGCCATCTAGCGACGGCAACAGTACTTACTCTTGTTTTTGGTTGCCCCTGTCTTGAGCGGCGATCACCGACGACTTGCGTCTTCCCAATCTATCTCTAGATTCCTTTTCGTTTACGAAACCTTAAAAAAAACAAGATTTAATAAACACAAAGTAACTTCGACTTTATTTTCAGTACACAAAGTAAGAAATATACTTGCCTCCAAAACTAGCAGGTTTTTTGATCTCAGCTACTGGACCAGACGGCACCTTTTTGATTATAGGCGTGTAGACGCTCGTTGTTTTTGATGGTTTCTTATATCCGACCAAGTAGGGAAGAATAGAATCCAGAATACCTTCATTTATTACCTGAAAAATGGCACGAAAAATATTAAATTGCAAAGACAGTAGCGACATCTAGTGTGATTATTAGTAAACTTAATAAAATCGTGGTATTCCAATGTTTTGGATAAAAAGCGATAACTAACATACTGTAAACTTACATCATTTAATTTGCAATTGAGATTAGCTTCAGTCCAAACCCCAAGCATTTCCACACGAGCTTCTGGGGGTAGGGAACGGCGACGGCCCTTACCTGCGAAGGAGAGACACTAGATGGCAGCACTTACAGTAAAAAAATATTTTTATGGCAAAGTAATTAAAATATTTTACCTTCAATTTCACTGCAACTTGAACGTTTTTCAATGCGCTCGATTTCATTATTTTTCTTCTCTATCGCCGTGTCACTCTTACTAGTAATAGGCTTTTGCTGAGTAAACGCAGTTTGGTACAGAAGATCCCTCTCCTGCTGTTCTATTACATGATTGATAACAGTTAATTTAGTCAACTCTTCCCAATTTATCTTCGAACCTTCGTCTTCATCGCCTTCTAAATGCTCGTACACTTGATATGCCGTTTTCATGAAGTCAAAGAAATCTTTGACCGTAATAATTTCTGCGGGTAGGTTGGTTTTTGAGTTCTTCCTAGAAGATGGCTCCGATCGCGTTGGACTCTTTCTTTTGCCATCGCCTTTTTGCATGAACATTGAAGCTGAATCTGTTTCTTGATTTGGACTTGCCATTTTAGATTGTTTCCGAAGTAAACGTATCGTCAAGAGCGATACGAAATATTGATCTAACAAAGTTTGTAGTTATGAATTTGCAATGATTGATTTAATGATTTTCAGTGAATCACATATTTGAAAATTAAGCTACTAAATAACTGACTTTAATTGATTACGAAACTTAAATGTAGGTAAATGAAAGAAATAATTACAAAATTGATTCAAGTGCCTGAATGACATTGTATAATGCTGATTGACTGATGTCATACAAATTAAAAAACCATAATGAGGTGTTAAAAAGGATTAAATCAACAAGGTTTATTTTATTTAATGAATAAAAACCTTTTTTCTAATTGAGCTCAAAATAAAATGTAATTGAAAACTTACTGATATTTTTAATGCTACGGCTATTCTCTCGACATTTTTTATCGGTGGTGTTATGTGGCAACATTTATCATCTGTGAACAGCTGTCTGTTTTGTCTATTGTCAAGTGATATGTCATATCAACATTTTCACTTTATTTTGTTGTTCAACAAAGTTATTTAGAATGTTTCTTGATATAGTTTATTATGGAAAGCTACCAACCCGAATATGACAAGAGTAGCGTATTGTCAGACACATTCTGGAGGACACCGCAGCGCGCGTACCCGGGTAGACCCCGTCAGAAAGTTGGTCAAAGCGAGGTTATGTCTGGGTCATCGTATCAGCAATTCCAGGCGTCCGTGAACGACGCCTGGGACCTCGGGGACGACGACATCATCTCCGGCATCGCAGAGACTAAAATATCGAAGGCCATATCGCAAACCGCCGCTTTAAACGTGATAAATTCTCATAGGAATAGTAGTAAGATCGTAAACAAAGGTGACGTAAAGGCTGAGACTGATAGTGTGAAATCGCCGTCGGAGACGGTTAGTGTGCGTAAAAATGAGACGAAGAAGGTGTTGGGTGGTCCAGGGGGTAGTTCTGGGCCGATGCGGCACTACCCCGGGCGGCCGCGGCCCGTGCGGCTGTCGGCACTTGCTTCTCGTGAAGAAAACAATGAGTTGAAGCTGGAGAGGTTTCAACAAGTCCATGAGAGTGCTGTGGTGGACCTGAACGAGCTCAAACAGCTGAGCTGGTCTGGAATTCCAGTCAAGGTGAGTTGTAACTACCCAGTAACAGGATATAGTACACATGCTATGACTCAATTGCATTGATTACCATTAATTGCTTTGATTGCTGCAATCTGAGAATGTTCACAAATTGTTTTATGGTTTGTGAATCAATTTCCAAGAGCCTTATTAATAATTAAAAACATAATAAGTATGGCAAAACTATTATTTTTCTAGTAAATAAGAAATACATATTTGCTCAAAACTAATATCTTGTAATATGTACTTATAAACAGACATTGTCTGTGATTTATTCTTGTGTAACTATTTGAAACTTGTGAAATTATTTATCTACACCACAAAATTATTAAGTTTTTTGCCTATTATTTACCAAGCAATAATTCATGTTCAATAACAACATTATTACTTGCAAATTTTAACTAATTACCCACGAATGCTTTTACAAATATTTGTTTAGTTCTTTGTACAGATAATAAATTGATTAATTTATAGATTGACAGCCATAACTAATTGGTTTAAAGCTGATATAAATTTAAAATGTGTTAAACTAAAATAACAAATTGGATAAATCTGCTCTATTATTTCTGGAATGTGAAAATCTTTAGCTACAAAACAACACCTCAATATATCTTAACAAAACAAAGAAATCAAATGTAAAAACTTATCAAGAAATGTTTGCAGATAGATAACTGACTAACAATCCATTTCTTTTGTTCCTAATTATGATCTATGTATTTAAATATTACCCCCCTACTAATATTATATGGTTGTCTGTTACGCTTTCACACCTAAACCACCAAACTGATTTGATAGTTTGAGTCTCTTGATTGAAAAAAATTCATATGGGTGAAGCCGCAGGCAAAAGCTTGTATTATACTAATCCAGAGCTAAGAGATACACATTTCTATAAAATTATATTTATTGTCTTATATATGTCAACGTGAAATTGTGAACTCTGTCAGTTTATAATATAACGCGTTAGATTGTAAACTAACAGTGGGTTAGGTTAGGTTAGATTGTAATTTAACTACGTCAGATTATAATCTGACGGAATTCACAATTTTACGGTGACATATACGTATTATGTAATTCAAAACATCAATTAGAAAATGGCTTAGAATAATACTCATTTGTTTTCCATAATTTATGTTAAGTCATGGTTTATAATGAGTGTCATTAGTATGTATGTTGAATGTTCTAAATGATCAAACTTTAATTAATTAAGTCTTAATTTATAATTTTCAAATTAAGTCTTTGTTATCCAAATGAACTACCAAACAATGGATTCTCATAAATAGCTTAATGATGAGTGGAAAGGAATGGCAATGAAAGTGGCAATTCAACTTTTTTCCTTTGGCCCAAGGCCAAAATTTGTCATCTTCTATAGTCTGGTTCGGGAGCACGTAGAATTTTGTCCAATGACCCCAAGCTACCCATCCTTATCGCTCGCGCGTAATTATGTTGCTGTCCCGCTCGCACACTCACTGCGGCTCGTGATTGGACGAAATTCTACGTGCTGACCAGACTAGGACCAGACTATACTAAAAGTTTAAGTTTGTACAGTTTTTAATTTCTTGTAATAAAAGATGGCACATACAGCAGCGTCTTATGGTCTTTAAAATTTATTTCTTTCAATATTTTAACTTTGTAGTTGGTAGGTACAGTCAGCATCAAATGCTTAACAAAAATGTAGTTTGTTCCATCCATGAAGACGCGCTCCACCAATTTTTGGTCGAGGGAAGCGCGGGGTCCGAAGCGAAGCCGAATCCGAGTGTCATTATTGTAGTGTGCGTGTGCACTCATGGATGATTTAGCGTGTACCGATAACACTCAAACATTAGCGGAAGAATGATGGGGCGCGTCTTCGTGGATGAAACGATTTATACTGTTGTTGTCTTCTTTAGACGTTAACGTCGGCGTTCAAACGCGACAGGAACGTTTGACGCTGACATCGTACGCCGCGTACAACGTTTAGTAGGATACCGTAGCCTAACGATAATATTTTTGTGTGTAATGTTGTCCAGGCTCGCGCCATAACATGGCGTCTGCTCGCCGGCTACCTGCCAGCTAACTCAGAACGTCGTGCCGAGACGCTCCAGCGCAAACGCGCCGACTACAAACATCTGGTGCGCCAGTACTACGATGCGAGCGAGGAAAGGGACGACGACACCTACCGCCAGATACATATTGATATACCGCGAATGAGTCCGCTCGTGGCGCTGTTCCAGCAGCCCACTGTACAGGTACAGTCCTCAGGCCACTATTTGTCCCACACTAGATGAGCAGTCCCACGCTAGACGAGCTGTCCCGCACTAGAAGCAGCACAACATCTAGCTAGACGACACTAGCGCCAGATATTACCTCATCATCAAACGCGCCGACTACAAACATCTGGTGCGCCAGTACTACGATGCGAGCGAGGAAAGGGACGACGACACCTACCGCCAGATACATATTGATATACCACGGATGAGTCCGCTCGTGGCGCTGTTTCAGCAGCCCACCGTGCAGGTAAAATCAAATCAAAAATAAATGTAGGCCTTTTCCAGGGCAGTCGTCACGTCCCAAATATAGCTTGCGCTACCACTTCGGGACGATAAATGGGCTGGTGCGCCAGTACTACGATGCGAGCGAACAAAGAGACAACGACACCTACCGCCAGATACCGTGGATCTGTATTGTGTAACTTTTTGGCGCGTTGGACTTTCTGTGAGCCTTCAAGCAGATTATAAATAAATAAATAAAATGTCGTCGCTCGTGGCGCTCTTTCAGTAGCCCACTGTGCAGGTATAGTAAAATAAAATCGAAATCTTTGTAAACAGCAGTTAATTTGAGCCTCGATGGACTGACGAGCCAAGATCAACGGGGTTTAAAAAATTTGTAACTGACCGACGCAAGTGGTCAGGCTTCATTCGCAAATGGCCACTCAGATAAATAAATCAGATTATCGTACGGTTTTTTTGTAAGGACTCCATAATGTTTATGTTACCTTGTGTACCTTGTTGGTGGGCGATTCCTGTACTGTCAATGAGTACCTAATACAGGAAAATCTGTACCGTAGTAACGTCTTACATATAGCCTTATTACCGACATGATAGAAGAGGTACCTTCATCAAAACAGAAACTGTATTTAGCGAATATCTCTCTGCAGGTGATGTTCGAAAGGATCCTATACATCTGGGCCATCAGGCACCCTGCCTCAGGCTACGTGCAAGGCATCAACGACCTGGTGACGCCATTCTTCATGGTGTTCCTGCAAGAGGCGGTCCCGGGGGAAGAGTTGGACAACTACCCTCTGGACAAGCTGTCGGAGCAGCAGAGAGACATCATCGAGGCGGATTCCTTCTGGTGCTTGTCAAAATTCCTGGACAGTATACAGGATAACTATATTTTCGCGCAGCTGGGGATACAGTATAAGGTATGAAAACTCATAAAACTAATTTATTTTTGCAAATAGGACTTTAAAAAGCCCTTTTACACGTCCCAGTATTAACCCTTCCACTGCTTCGGGACAATAAATGGGCCAGTGCTGAGAAGAAGCAGCGCAAGAAACTCAGTCACTGTCAGCCTATGTTTTATTTATTTACTATCGACTCGCCCCCGCTTAAGTTAGTTTTAAAGATCTAAGCACACACAGGGACAGACAGCGGCAAGCGACTTTGTTTTATACTATGGTGATTCTCTGATTCATTTTTGATTAAAATTATACCTATTAATACAAAGTATTTCCACCTTATCACGCTTAATCTGCCATCGCATCGTCCGCAATTGTTATAATACGTATCACTGCAGCCCAATTCACTTATCTAATTGGCTTGTAATTTTATTAATTGAGATAAAAATACTCTTTGTTGTTTTAAAGTAAAATATTCCTAGTTGGCGAATTAAAGTTTTAACTATGAACAAAGCATTTATTCTTGAGTTCATGTTGTTGTTTCTAATGATAAAGTTACTGAGATAAAGCACACTTGGAATGTTTTACACAAAAACTTTACCTAATTATCTCTCAACCGGTCTGACTGACTCATTTACAATGGCTAGAACTTAAATTGTGTGCTTAGGCCACTTTGTTATTGCGCCGTTAGCGACGGAGCCAGGGGAATACTAATCTACATACTTGAACCGGGTAGTTCTTACTCGTTCGTTCATCTAAGACTGAGCGTTTTCTAAAGTAACAGATTTATAAAAAAAGTCGGTTTGTCCGTAGTACAAGCTTTGCTTAATTTGCGACACTTAATAGCATTGTCTAAAAATTATCTAAGATATTTATAAAAAAAACTATAACGACATCATCCAAAATGATACCCGCAATGTGCCCATGTATGTAAAAAAACGGCCAAAACAGCGTAATTTTTTTTCCTTACCCCAAGTTATACGGATACCGAATCGTCCCAGTCACCAGTCATTTGCCCATGTATTTGTAAAAGAACAGTCAAAACACATTCTCAATTATTTCTATTTTTCTCCTACCCCAGGTGAACCAGCTAAAAGAATTGATCAGACGCATCGACCAACCACTTCACGAGCATTTACAGAGCCACGGTGTGGACTACCTTCAGTTTTCCTTCCGCTGGATGAACAATCTGCTCACCAGGGAGATTCCTCTGGCCTGTACTATACGCCTATGGGACACATACCTGGCGGAGTCGGACGACTTCGCTATATTCCAGCTGTATGTCTGCGCAGCGTTTCTGCTGCATTGGAGGGAGAGGCTTATGCTGGAAAAGGACTTTCAAGGTGGGTAGATTATTCCCAGCTCTCGTTAAAAAGGATTTTCAAGCTACGGGACTGTTCTCAGCTCCCTTTCATACAGCTGCAACTCCTGTATATCAAGTCTACAGCTTGACCGCCAATAGAAACACAACCAGTGAAGATCAAGTTTGTTCCCGGACTTCAAGGTAGGTAAGATTTTAGCAGTGATTTAAATACCTATCTGCTGGATGAACAACCTGCTCACCAGGGAGATTCCCCTGGCCTGTACTAAAATAAAAATTCATAAAATTACTACTATACGCCTATGGGACACATACCTGGCAGAGTCGGACGACTTCGCCATATTCCAGCTGTATGTGTGTGCTGCATTGGAGGGAGAGACTTATGCTGGAAAAGGACTTTCAAGGTGGGTAGACTATTCCCAGCTCTTTTTCTCACTGCTGTAACTGCTGTAGCCAGGATCTACAGCTTGACTGCCAGTAAAAACTCAACCAGTGGAGGACATCGGGACTAGACGAAGCGTCGAGCGTAACTCGACCCTTTCAGCTCAGTATGCCAACCGCTCGCAAATGGCCAACTTCTCCTCAAAATGTCAAATTCTTGAAATGCCAACTTCCTGAAATTCCAACTTCGCGAAATGCCAATTGCTCGTAAACTCTTAATGCCAACTTCTCGAAATAAGGTTTAAGATATTTGTTTTCTCAGAAGATTACAAAAATCACTGGCAGTGAAAATACAATTTGACAAAAATATTAATTACGTAAACACGCGAACACAAAAGTGGGTACTTAAAAATATAAAAACATTCACACACCGAACATCCAACTGCTGATCGAGTTTGACGCAGGCGCTAAGGCTGGTTTTAGTGTCACGCGGACCGTCGGCGGTGCGGACCCGCTCCGCACGGCCAATCTGTATGAACTTCTAGGGAGCGTTTTATTTTATTTTTCTTTAGTTTAGTTAGTTTAGTTTTACAGTAATGCGGTCCGGAGGAACCGCTCCGCTCCCTAGCAGTTCATACAGATCGGCTGTGCGCAGCGATCCGTACTGACAGTCCGCGTGACACTAAAACCAGCGTAAGGGTTGTAAAGTTTGATTTTGTTGTAGCAAGTAATCTTTGAAACTATCGATCCTCAAAATAACTTATTGCTTTCCAGGCCTAATGATCCTGCTCCAGAACGTGCCGACGCAAAACTGGTCGGACTCGAACATCAGCGTGCTGGTGGCGGAGGCCTACAAGCTCAAGTTCGCCTTCGCCGACGCGCCCAACCACCTCGCCCAAGCCCGCGCCGACCGGTGACCGGCGCCCGCACTAGCAGAGTAAATACAAATGAGTAGGTCATCTTCATAGAAACGCACGGCCGCGGTTTGTATGTGAGCGCGCCAACACGTATGCGGCGCGCACGCACACACTGACAAAATTCGGNCTAAGATATTTATTTGTAAAAAAAAAACAGTATACCGATATCATCCAAAATGATACCCGCAATGTGCCCATTTATGTAAAAAAAACGCCAAAAACGTCCAAAACAGCGTAATTTTTATTTTTTTCCTTAACCCAAGTTATACGGATACATCGACTCGGTCAACTCAACAGTCATTTGCCCATGTATTTGTAAAAGAACAGTCAAAACACATTCTCAATTAATTTCTATTTTCCCCTGCCCCAGGTGAACCAGCTAAAAGAACTGATCAGACGCATCGACCAACCACTTCACGAGCATTTACAGAGCCATGGGGTTGACTACCTTCAATTTTCCTTCCGCTGGATGAACAATCTGCTCACCAGGGAGATTCCCCTGGCCTGTACTATACGCCTATGGGACACTTACCTGGCAGAGTCGGATGACTTCGCCATATTCCAGCTGTATGTCTGCGCAGCGTTTCTGCTGCATTGGAGGGAGAGGCTTATGCTGGAAAAGGACTTTCAAGGTGGGTAGATTATTCCCAGCTCTCGTTAAAAAGGATTTTCAAGCTACGGGACTGTTCTCAGCTCCCTTTCATACAGCTGCAACTCCTGTATATCAAGTCTACAGCTTGACCGCCAATAGAAACACAACCAGTGAAGATCAAGTTTGTTCCCGGACTTCAAGGTAGGTAAGATTTTAGCAGTGATTTAAATACCTACAGTTTTACTTCTGCTGGATGAACAACCTGCTCACCAGGGAGATTCCCCTGGCCTGTACTAAAATAAAAATTCATAAAATTACTACTATACGCCTATGGGACACATATCTGGCAGAGTCGGACGACTTCGCCATATTTCAGCTGTACATATGTATGTGTGTGCTGCGTTTCTGCTGCATTGGAGGGAGAGACTTATGCTGGAGAAAGATTTTCAAGGTGGGTAGACTATTCCCAGCTCTTTTTCTCATTGCTGCAACTTTTGTATAGCAAGTCTGTAACTTGACCACCAGTAAAAACTCAACCAGTGAAGGTCAAGTTTGTCCCGGGGGTTTCAAGGTAGGTTAAATTTTACTAGTGACTTTAAACTGCAGTTCTCGTTCCCCTGGAGGAATGCCTGCTCACCAGAGAGATTGCCCTGGCCTGAACTATACCTGGCATTGGCAAAAATCTCATAAAAATACGTGCAGTTTATTATTAAAATATCCAATCTTCTAGTTTTTCATTCCGTCCTAATATTATCTTGCTTGACAATTACGAACTTAAATAAAGGTATAGTTCCAAAATACTGAACTGTCCTATGCATGACATTGACAGTGGGGCGCCACCGTCATCAATACCGGATCGCTGGTTCAGATTTTTGCCATGTTGGAAACCATATAGTTGAACGATGGTAGCGCCCCCCTGTCATTGAGTTTGGTGGGACAGTTCAGCGTGGGTCATCTATAATTGACTTTTTGTAATGATCAGATTTTTGGCACTAACATTTTAAAAATACTTATTTAATTTTTAGTGTTAAGAGTTGCGTCTCAAAATAATTTAAAAATAATAAATAACTTGAAAAAATTGAACTACCTGAGGCGTAAGGGTTCGATTCCCGCGAATTTTTCAAGTTATTTATAATTTTCAAATTTTAAGACGTAGTTTCTAAGTCTGTAAAATAACCCGCCACTTATTCCATTCCAGGCCTAATGATCCTTCTCCAGAACGTGCCGACGCAAAACTGGTCGGACTCGAACATCAGCGTGCTGGTGGCGGAGGCCTACAAGCTGAAGTTCGCCTTCGCCGACGCGCCCAACCACCTCGCCCAAGCCCGCGCCGACCGGTGACCGGCGCCCGCTACTAGCAGAGTAAATACAAATGAGTAGGTCATCTTCATAGAAACGCACGGGCGCGGTTTGCATGTGAGCGCGCCAACACGTATGCGGCGACACACACTGACAAAATTCAGNAAATTCGGCGCAACCACGACTGATCTCCGCTCTCGGTGCGTTTCTATGAAGATGACCTACTCATTTGTATTTACTCTGGTACTAGGGCGCCTGCGGAGCGGTGGCGAGAGCGTGTAATGTAAAATCAAGGCGAAGACGCTCTGTAGGCCTAAGATGCGCGCCGTGATAAGCTTTTATCGCGCCATTTTATCGATTTTACGCGATAGATCCGTGCGTTTGTCGTCTAAAATGATGGTCTTAGGCCTTGTTCAGACTATTCAGTTTCTGGGTTGTCCTCATTGACAAGGCCTGAAACGGTAACCGCGCGATTATCGCTGTGTCAGGCCTTAGGGCGCCTATCCATCTACCGCAGGAAAGCGTGATATAAAACTACGGCGAGTGTGTTTTGGATTCATTAAGCATCATGCAATTTACTTAGATACAATGTTACATTACAAGCGACCGCTCCCGGTTTGTAAGCGCAATTTCACTCAACTTTGTACCGGAACGCTCTGTGGTAACTGTTTCTTATAAGAAACAACTAAATCTTCCTACGAAATGAGAATATGACCACTGAATTTTTGGGCGTTAGTTACTCTTAATTTTTGGCTCTATAACAAAACAATTCACTTGTAAGAATGGTTGTTAACTAATTGATTTGTATTATAATGGAAGATCAGTTTAGTACATTCATTTCGATTAAAAATGAGGTGACCAATATTGCTTTGTCACTTCCAAATCAAATATTTCGTCTCTTTTCAATCAGTAAAGATAAAAAGAGAGGTTTTAAGTTAGTTAAAACTTAAATTGGCACTCATTGAACCCTTGCTTCAAAAATGGTCAAATTTGGGATTTAGGTATTGTTTTGATAGATTAAGAAAAAAATATTTACTTTTTGAAAAAATTTCAATTAGTATAGAAGTTATGACATGTCACTCAAAACGGACATTGCCAATTATTTAGCATTACAACCATGTCACTTAGGGCGGACTTTGCCAGTTTAGAAAAACAAACGTAAAACAACTTTTCATAATAACAATACAGGAATCCCTGATAATCATCTTCTGGCTAATCCAGCGCCTTTTGCAATCCATCTGGACTATTTACTGTTGATTTTACATAAATTTATCAAAAAATACCCTGACATATAAAAACAGAAACTGGCTGCCTGATTTATCAACATAAATCCCAAACCGGTGAGTATAAATACACAAAGTTTGGCATGTAGGTTCCTTATTAGGGTCTAGGGGTGTTATCAGAAAGGATTTTTCCAAAATTACCCCCTAAGGGGGTGAAATGGGGGTCCAAAGTTTGTAGGGCGAAACAAAATTAGTTACACTATTTAATTAGAAACTTCACAGGATACATTCCTATCGATAAATGAATAAACACGTGTTTCAGGTTATTTCAGAATTCAACCCCTAAAAGGGGGAAATTGGGTAAAAATGTCTAAAAATCAACATGAGTATTTATTACTGATACATGGCATTGTCCGTTTTAAGTGACATAACATTTGTAACCTTGAAATGAATGGAAAAAAATCGATATTTTTTTACAGTTTTGGCAATAACCGTCAGTTTTACTCGTTAATATTCTAAAATCAATCAATAAAGCTCAAGAACAAGTGTAATACCTACAGTATTGCCACATTTATCAAGATTGAAAACTTGACATTGCTGTTGCATTTATTCAACTGTCTTTATTTTTAAAATTCGCGGCTTATTATTGAACTACAGCCCCGTGTTTCACATAAAATATCATGCTTTTTATTAAAATATCCCTTGAAAGTCGATAAATTGCTTTAATTTAGATTCTGTAAGCAATTATTTGACATGTCCTTTAAAACGGACAAAAACAATTTAAGGGTTAAAAGAATGGTTCAATGTAATTGTACCGCGGTATGTATAATGATGCAACGTTAAAATACGAAAAATTTACTCCAATCACTAAATTGTACTAATTTTATTTACTGATATTATTATTAATAAGGTATATTCACAATGCCGCGTGGCGTAATAGTGGTATAGATCGTTTCATCCACGAAGACGCGCTCCACCAATTTTTGGTCTCGGTCGCGCGGGGTGCGGGGAGTTTGATCCGAGCAATCCGTAAGGCATTATTGTAGTGTGCGTGTGCACTCATGGATCATTTAGCGTGTACCGATAACACTCAAACGTTAGCGGAAGAATGGTGGGGCGCGTCTTCGTGGATGAAACGATCTATAATGTGAACCTACCTCCTTTGTTTAGTGATAACTCGGAGAATTATTTTTAAGCATTTTGGGCTATTTTACGAAAATGTGAGCGTTGAATTTTAGTTATTATTTCATATAAATTAATTTAGAAATGGTCAAACGTGTAATCAAAATGTTCGAAGCTTAGATAAATAATATTGTAATCTGACAGGGTAGTTATGGAAGTACTAATTGAGAGAAGTGTTCATAAATTGTTTAAAAGGTTAATGCTTAAATTACATGTTTGGTTATTTCAAATAATACTGAATTCACTTTTCAATTGATAGTAACATTTGTCACGAACATAATTTCCCAAGCCTTTATGGACCATAGTAGTTGTTACGTCTAAAAAAGGACGTATTCCACTTTGAGCACCCGTCCAAATAGCACCTGCACGAATAGCACCTGGCCTATTCCACTTAAAGCACCTATCGATATATGGAATATTTTTTTATATCGTTAGCTGCTCTAAGTGGAATAAGCCAGGTGCTATTTCGGCGGGTGCTTAAAGTGGAATACGTCCAAAAACGACGCGAGGTTGGCGAATTTAGAGTTACAATTGTCACGAATGTTACTTTTTTAGTGCTATTGAGATATGCCAATATGCATCCGACTCATTATTTTGCCCGTTAAAGCTGAAGCTAATGTGAACCCACACAGTCGGCGTCAAATAGTTCATAACATTTGGCTAATAAGTTGACTACACAACCTTATTCCAATGAGGGCTATCGTTTTAGCGCTCACCAGTTAGCGCCACTGTAGAGTAAGGTCCTGTCACTTGCTAGTAGCGAAGACAGTGGCACCAACTGGTGAGCGCTAAAGTGGTAGGAGGACTATCGCATTTGCACTCATCAAGATAGCGCCACTGTAGAGTAAGGTCCTGTCAATCGCCAGGGGTGCCAACTGCTAAGTATAAAAACGATAGCCCTCATTGTAACAAAGACGTGTTGCGAACTTATTGACCACTTTGTGTGTCACCAACTATTTGACGCTGACTGTGCGCCTATAAGCCAATGCCAGCAGATTTGAATATTTAAATGTGTCATAAAAAGCCATACTTACATAATTATGGATCTATAAACGTTGGCTAGCGTATCAAAGGACTGTCAAAACTCAAAACTATTCCCCGTAGATTTTATAGCGCAATAGAAACTTATGGCGTCACTTCGCTAACTTTCTTATTACTATTGATTTCTAAGCCACTAAAAATCTTATCCCCTTAGTAATAAAAATTACAAGCGTGTTGAACACTAGTAACAGCCCTTAGGCTGGTTTGCACCATCTTACTTTAACTTTAACAAACGTCAAAAGTCTGCCAAACTCCATACAAAACACACCGGTTTTGTTCAGAAGATCGGTAGTGTTCAACATGCGCGTAACTTTTTATTAGTAAGGAGCTAATATTCAGTTATTTCAAGATTATTAGTGTTTAGCGCTACAATACAATGTTTTAGAAGGGAAGTTGTGCCTTGGAACTACCCTACAATGCAGATTTCTTCTGAACCTGTAATATATGGACCTGTACAGACATATCCGAGGCGTCATTGTAGTAATGCACTTGACCTAAGTCTAACTGCAAAATCATTTCGATATATTCGCCTCGCTCACTTACAAGTAAACCCAGGCGCGTGGGAGAGGAACGGAGGATCGAAATCGTTTTGCAAAGTAGACCACTTGGTCACATTTTGTATGGAAAGTTTAAATATAAATAATATATAATATTCAGCATGTAAAGGCCTAATATTAAGCGAGTTGAAATAAGTTGGTTTAGTTTAGGACGGCTGCGTCTGTCCGTCGTGTAAAAAGAAATACGTCCTTTGATTTTTTTGTGTTTTTGTGACCATTCTTTATGTATTATTTGATTTTATTAATATGTTACTTTACTAGATGATTATAGCATATTATTATACATTTCAACATGTGTTTTATTAAACCTGACACCACCACCATACTATACTATACTACATATTTTTCTGTATAAACAATAAAAACTTAAGTCTTAAATCATGAAACTTGCTTGTTAACCCATTTGGATCTCCATTCTTGAATTGGCAGCGAAAGCTACAGTCACATAATCTTGATACACCTATAACTTGGCTCCCAAATTATGGTATCCTCGTTCCCTTTAAAAACATTACGTACGAGTAAGTATGGCCCACACAAATTACTGAAATTAAATCTCAACGAAGTGGTATCTGATACCTCATTTCTAAGTGTTTCTCATCAACTACGGATTCTGGCTTCTGGCTTTTGCCTCTAGTCCTTGGGGATCATCATCATCATTTCAGCTATAGGACGTCCACTGCTGAACATAGGCATCCCCCAATGCTTTTCATGTTGATCGATTGGTAGCAGCCTGCGTCCAGCGCTTCCCTTGGGGATATCATGTAGTAAAATATTTTTCTTTCTTTCTTTCTAAAATAACCTTCCAACTTTTAGTTTCCATGCCGGGCAACATTGACCTCCGCACTGCGCAGGGCCGGCCCGCGTGACCTTGACCTCGGGGCGCTGACATTGACAGCCCGGTGACCTCGAAATACGCTCAAAACAACATTGATTTTGACGGGGAATCGGTACACCTAGTCCGCCAGCCCCGATTGAGCTTTGCATGGCAGTAAAATAGTGTAAACTTGTCTAAATGACCGGGTATTTTGATAATTGTGAATATTTTTGTGAGGATCGATTTAGATGACACATATCCCAGGACTAGCGGCCTTGATTGGAAGGGGTAAGTGAAGTAACTATTTTATAACCTGACGCCTAGCAAAAAAATTATAGCAAAGTTTACGATCTGTGTTTTATTATTGTTTCAGGAACTTGTGTAATTAATTTATCTCTTTTGTATAATTGTAAAAAATAATAATAGCTTATCCACATAGACATGCGAATAGAAGTATTTATAAAACATTTGCTCGAACAGGTACTTATGTATTACCTACAATTATAATACTTACCTACCAGATTCCGACTAAGTAACTACTGTTACATTGTGTGGCACATTTTTTTTTTACTAAGCATTCGTTCATATTTTATTTTAGTTTGTTCCCGTTGAGTCACACCATCATTTCAACATTGCTTTATCGAGCAACTTAGGTATAACATGCTGATTTCGATATGGAACCCATAGTTACGGTAGGTAATAATTATGTACTTTGACAATAGAGGTATTTCGAGTAGGTACCATCCACTACGTCGTCTTGGCATGAGTGCATTACCGCAGATTTTTTTTATAAATGTTGTGCTTTAGAGAGTCGAGAGTATAGCAGAATTAGTCCATCGTGAGTAGAAATTTGTCCACTAATAGCAAAATTCGTTCAAATTATAGTTATAAAGTTATTAGGAAAAAACAGATAAGTATTGCTGTGGTTTCTGGCATGACAAGTATCCCTCTATTCAGCTAATACTACCCTGAATGGATGTTACTCTTTGGGATAGATGATACCTACTTGATCTGTCACGTCTACCATTAAGCGACGCGGTCGATGGATGAATATTTTATTTTTCCAACTACGACGTAAACTTATTGGCAGAACGAAGTGGTCGATGGTACGGGATACCTCTACCTGCCTGCTTACTCGGATTTTTAGAGTTCCATCCAAGAACATCCATTGTGTTACATGCCTATCGTTTCAACTAAAAGCATTTTCCTCATAACAAAGATACTCGTATGATAGCGGGCAGTAGGTATCCTCCAGGAAAACTAAATGTGTCCATGGCGCAATGTACACGTGCAACCATAAGTTTTGTGGTTTTCCTTAGGGAGCCTGTTGTGTTATCTTAATGGAATTATTAATACGCGCAATAGGATATTTATGATGATATTTAATTATGAGGGATAATAGGTATTCCTAATTTTGTAAACACCAACGGGCATAATATGAGTGAAGAAACCCCTTTTAGTGTTATTTTGTTACTCCTAAACTAAGCAAAATCACTGAAAATATTCCTGTACCTATATCATACCAAACATATTATTATGTAGGTACACACGACAGCACATCAGGCTACCCATTTTCGCTCTTATTACAACTTCACAAGAACCCACAGTGGTTATGTTGACGTGCCATCGTCTGTACCTATTTGACTGAAAATTACGGAGTTTCAAAATGAAGTTAGTAATCTTAAACCCTAGGTACCGCTGGGAAGACGAAGTCGCTAAAGACCTGCGCAATCTCTACGTTGATAACTGGCGAGAGGTGGCGTAGGACAGACCGAAATGGAGACTCTTATTGTTTACTCCTGCGGCGCCCTGGACGACGGCGACGGATCACAGGAGAGTCGGCCGAAGCATCTCGCTCCCTCTCCGCCGCTGACAGACAGTCATCTTGCAGAAGGAGAGAACCGCGTGCCACACCTCCTTTTCGGTGGAAATAGTCCCCGAAGCAGCCGTGGCCCGTAAACTCTTGAGTCGCCCGGTACGTCAGGCGACCGTGCCAGCGACCAGCAGTGCATCGGTCGGGCCAAGCGTCGCCTCCAGGCCACCATGGCTACCTCCATATGGGTAGCTCTCTCATTATTGGAGGCCAAGCAAGACTCACTTTGGGTTGCTACGCCAGCTCAGTTAGTTAAGCCCATTATTCTGCGATGGGGAATTGGGGAGACGACCAAAACGTAAGGTGATAAATATTTTGAAAACACCAAGGCTGACAATGACGCCATATCGAAAACATTTTTAATAGGAATACGCAATATCGTTCCCGTCTTCCTGCTGCATTTCCTGCGAGCGCGATAACGCCTGTAAGCTAGTGATGTGATTATTCGCGGGATAGGGAATGAGCTGAAGTGTCCCCGGGAAATGCAATCTGCCATAATGCGTTTCTTGAAACTTTTATACCTACTTACCTATTCAAACCCAGATCGTTAACCAGAAAACTTAAACTTAATGACGAATTAGTTCAAATCACTAATTTTTCACGTGCGAACAGAGTGCCTGATATCTTGGGAGATACTTACCTACCCCCTTATTAAAGTGTCATTTATGATAGGATTAAATACACAAATTTACTTCGCCCCTGCTTGTTTTTTGAAGGTATTCTTGAAAGTTTTTTGATACTCTACTTCGCGAAATTAGGTGTCATTAAGGTAAGGGGCGCTGGATGCGGGCAGCGCAGGACCAGTCGTTATGGAAATCCTTGGGGAAGGCCTTTGTCCAGCAGTGGACGTCATTTGGCTGAATCGAACGAAGGAAGAGGGGCTGTTCTGATGCTAAATGCTGAATAAAGTTAGTTATTCTCATTAATTCATCTACCATTACCACTATTGGTGGATAAATGAAGCACGAAATTTGTGTACTGGAGATGTAGGTAGGTTATACGTGGAAATATACGAGTTATACATTATAAACTACACAATTCGTGGTCAAATGGACTCAAAAATATTTTTTACATGCCCATTCCACGGAAATAAACATTTAGCCACAAATACGTACATCGCAATCAGCTTCCAAAGTCCACAAATCCCGTGTTCCGCGAATCCCGGCGCATCACTACCGCAAAGCTGTAGTGCTGTACAATATTTATTACATTTCATTGTGCTGGTTAAAAACGGGTGTTATGGTCAGTGTTTAATTAGCAGTGTATATTAACCGCGGCTTTCCTTGTAGATAAACGGTTACAGTATTTAACGGTAACCAGCACCGAAATTAATAACAGTCGGCCGGACCAGCCATGGGGTGAGTGCTCTTGATAAAATATTTAATTATAAGTTATTACAAAGTTTCGTTTAATCCTGTACCAATGGGTAGTAATTAGTACGAGTAGCACCGTTAACCGTTAGTTCCAATTCAAAACTTCTCCAAAACATTCTTCCGTTAAATCCAAAAAAAATAATTTGTTATTAAACAATTTTGCCGCTATCTAATTAGCTGCAAAATTTAAAAAAATATGTTTTATTTGATTTGATATCTATAATTTTGTAAAAGTTTATTTATTTAATAAGATTACATTAATAACGGTCTAATAACCATTTTGTCGGCCGTTTGGTGTAGTGGTTCAGAATGGACTACTATGCCGAGAGGTCCCGGGTTCGATTCCCGGCCGGGCAGAAATTGAAATGATGAATTTTAATTTCTGTGACGGGTCTGGGTGTGACTATGTATAATATTTATGTATTAAAAAAAAGTATATAAGTAGTATATCCGTTAAGCTAGCACCCATAACACAAGGATTAAGTTGCTTACTTTGGGGATAGCTGGCTCTGTGTGAAATTGTCCAAAGATTATTTATTTAATAAGTGGACTCGATATGTTAAACTTTAAGCTTAAAGTTGTGCAAATTAAGAATCATTTTGAAGATAACCAAAGATCTATAATAGTGATAAAAATTCAATATAAGCAGAAGTTTTTGCCAAACTGCTCCCAGTTTATTACACTCTACATATATTCAAAATTCAAATTCTTTAGTTTAGTAAATATGTAGGACCTTTCAGGGCACGATCCTCGTCCTACCTACTCGTTCTTGTACTTACTTAGGTTATTATTAAGCTGTTTATATGTATTCGCGAGCTCAATCCAAGTCACAAGAGAGAAGAGAGAGTGAAAATGAAGAAGAAGAAAGAAGATAAAAAATAAAATAAAACTCATGTCGGTTGCGGCTCATCGTATGGCAGTTTGCTGTGTGTCTTGCCAGCTGCCTAGCGAAGGGCAACAAATGACAGAGTTGATCTACAGTCTAGAAGAAGTTCCAGAAAAAAAGCAAGAGAGAACCAGTCTAGAAGAAAGGAGTTCCAGAAGAATGGTAAGAGAGAAGAGAACACGCTCACGATGAAAAATTCTAATTAATTTCTGTGTTATGTGTTGATTATTTTTAGATTGTTCTGTTTTTTTTAAGACTTTGTGACTAACAATAATATTTTTCTGTTGTTTTTCCGCGTGTATATTTTTCAGGAGTAGAATTTTACAGGGTAGAATTTTGTAATGCCACCTGGAGGGATAGTACTCTTAATATTGTAGATAGAGATAATTTTAGTCAAAGAAAGCATTTGTTTATTTTTGAAAAGAAAGACAGAAGACAAACTCCATACTAAACGCGCTCGAGCCACGCACACATAGACACCGCTCCTAGCAAGACTGTCTTGGACGAATGCGAGCGCGACAGACGTTCGCCACACGTTCGCTGTGGTTCGCTTGAGTCACGCGCCGGTCAACCGCCTGTGATATTATTTTGTTTTGCGAAATTGACGAAAATGAGTAAACAGAATAAGTCGTATTATAATTGTTCGGTATTTGGTTGCTTAAACTCATCATTAAATACCGAATTTTCATTTTTTAAGTTACCAGTTGATTCGGGGAGGTAAGTAAGTTATTTTTTTTTTAATTTCAATTGAAATTGAAAGCCAACTCAATTATTAGGAATATCGAATTGTTTTAGAGAGGTTTTATGAATTATTGGATAACTAGCTTTTGCCCGCGGCTTCACCCGCGTGAAATTCAGTTTGTCACAGATCGTCATAAATTATAGCCTATATGTTATTCTGGGTTATAAACAATAATACTGTAAAGTTACATCAAAATCCGTTCAGTAGTTTTTGCGTGAAAGAGCAACAAACATCCAGACATCCAAACTTTCGCATTTATAATATTAGTTGGATAATAGTGTCAACCACTCAACTAAATATTACTTCCTTCTCGTGTATTTGTTTGCAAACTATTACTATAATAACGTACTAAATATAATATAAATAAGTATACGTGGATATCTGTTATTGTCTTTCTTGCATAGTATTAAGAGTAACATTTTTCTATCATAACGAAATAAACGCAACACATAACAAGACAACCCTAGCGTCCCTAGCGCGACGGCCGAGCGTGCGAGCGAGACAGGTATGCAAAGCGAGGTACATACATGAGTTTACCTTCTGTTATATTTTGTGATACTTATTACCTTACATAATATTATTTGTACCGTTATAGGTTGTCACGAATTAATAATAATGTAGGTAGGTACGACTGCTATTATGCAGTTAAGAGAAATTTACCTGCCGTTAAAAAATTTGCTATGAGCAAATGAGTCAGCCGTAATTTTAATGAAACTCTGTCCGTCAAGTTTTATTATGGTCAACTCCACGGACTCGTCTGCCAACTAAGATGAATAGCAATTCAAACCAGTATTGACTCAGGGTCACCACACTATCGTCTGTACATTTTTTTCCAGAAACACTGGACTGTAATCCAGTTAGTGAATCCATTCGGATTTTGGGCTTAGAAGGGGGATTTTTTTGTGTGGTTGAGGATTACGGGTAAAGCTCGCTTATACCTTTAGACTGATCAATTATCAGTGAGGCTAGCAGCCGCCCTTTAAGGGTTGAATTTTGCAAAATCCCGTCTTAGTGAGTACCTACGTTCTAAAAGAAACCCCCATGCAAAATTTGAGACTCCTAGCACTTGTAGGTACCTAGTTTCTGAGATTTCGTTATGAGTGAGTCAGTCAGTGAAACCTACCTAAGTACCTTTTTAAAAGTAAATCCTTTTTATTCGGAATGTCCAAGATTCCAGTAGGCAGCCCTAAGGTACGCGTGAACTTTACAAGGACGCTACTCGCTAACTGCGCTAGCTGTACCTACATAATATAGTACATAATATGTGGTTTACATAAAAAATAACGATAACAATGTCACACGAACCAACGATCATTTCGTCAAAAGTTTATCGCAAAATAAACAATGCAGAGTTACATACAGAACCAGAACCTACTCCGTTTTGTAGTCGGTTAAATAGACTAAGGTAGAGTTTGTGAGATTTTTAGTAAGTAATTTGGTGAAACGTTAAATACCTTAATTCCTAAGAACATTTAAATTAATGTAGCTTATAATAAGTACAACATGGTTCAAGATCATCGAAAAGGCCTGATTCTCCAGATAGATTAGGGTATTTTATGTTACGTAGCATTTATGGATATAAAAATCACTATTTTATTTGTTTAGACTTAGACTGTTACTACTCATAGTGGAAAAGAGCAAAGAATTAATCGTACCCTTATTAGGTATTCTTACTTATCGGCCAAAACCTTTTTTTTTTACTCGTAACGTAAGTAGCGTGCGGCTCAAACTACTCAATTTATTTATTTATTGTTTCACATCCGATAAAGTAATTCATCCCAGACCAGACNATACCCACAAAAGGATGAGCAAAAGTTAAAATAATAGTGTAAAATGAAGACTCCTTGCCAGCGGCCGGCCATTAAACGTGGCCTTGCAGAACAAAAAGTTATTTTATGAGTGCATGCCCTTGCAAGAATACATTTCCGATAAATGGGCAGTATTGCAAAAAACATAAGTAAACTCACATCCTAATTATAGGCAAGACGGAGCTTACGAAATGAAATAAAGAGTCAACATTCAACATCCGATCGTAAAGCTTTGGTTACACTAGGCGATATAATAATATGCCCGTTTTCACCATCAATCCCTAATTTTTAAGTGAGCCCTAGGGCCCTATGGTAACACTTATGAGGAATTTTGTTTTCATAGGGGTCACTTAAAATTAGGGATTGATGGTGAAAACGGGCAGTCTATTAAAGTAATTATTTTCTGAAAATAGAGGCTTTGAAAAGCGCTTTTACACGTCCAGTACTTTTAACCCAACACTAAACAAAATATAAATAAGATTTTACTAGGAAAAGATTAAAAGCCTGCATTTCTTTCCAGGATATTAGTGCTGAAAATTAAGGTTAATTTCAAATTGCGATTTAAATATCTCGAGGAGATTAATATACTCATGTTTTTACTAATGAGAGCCTAGGTCATTAAAAACACTGACTGCCTGGTCTGAGTGTCAAAGTTCTGCAACATATAGCTCTATTTTTGCGCTGGATAGACGCCATCACAAAGGCTACTGAGTCCACCATGGTCCAGGTGTACTCGCGACGCCTCTAACCGTCAGAAATGGAAGCACATCGCCAGGAGAGCTACCCTCGGAGATGACATCACCCCACCAGGTACCGCGTCAGCGCAACCACGACCACTGACAAGAGTGCCCGACTAAGAAGAAGAAGATTTGTCCATTAGTCCGCGGCCTAAGACCACAATCTGAGAATTTATTCAAAGATTATAGGCGATTAGCGCGTACACAGGACCAGTTTTCATCATTACCGCCACAGATTAGCGCAGAGGATGGTTATCTCACCTGTCAAATAAGTTCCGATTAAAATAGCCTCCATTAGCACATAGTTAAACCCTATCAACAACACGTGGATTATTTTTAGACGATACTAAGTAGCTTAGCGTTGTATAGGATAGGTTCCAGCCTCGATTTCCGATCGGGAAAACTTCACAATTTCGTAGATCAATATGTGAAGTCAGCTTCAAATAATTAGTGACACCCAAAGTAGTCAATGCATGGAAAGCATTGGGGGAGGCCTATGTTCAGCAGTGGACGTCCTATGACTGAGATGATGATGATGATGATGAAAGTAGTCAAAAAGTATGCAGACTTTTACAGTTGGAATAAGGATGCGTTGTCAACTTTTTTGGCTACTTTGGGTGTCATCTACTATTTGACGCTGACACTAACACTAAAATATCGTATGGTTCATTATCTTATATACAACGTGTCCCAAAATTCAAGGATAAGCCGGCGCCGCAGGGTGGACCTAGTCATGACTGCTTTAGGAAAAATAAGAAAAAAAATCTATCTCAATTATTTTTTAAGTTACACAATAAATTATGAAATTCGTCGAAAATTGACACCCCTTATGATATTTTACATTACCACGACTACAATTTTTCAAATACTTCAGTTTTTTTGTTTGTATCGGCAACTTAAGTAGTGCTGCTGTCCACCCCAATTCTTAAAACCCTCAGAATCATTGCAGTTTTTACACAAAAGTTAATCAAAATATGATATTTCCTTAAAATTTTGAACGATTTTTACTTACACTCCACTTTGACTCGTCGTTTTGTAAAAAAACAGTATGAACACTACTGCGGCAAGTTTTTTCAAGTAGTTTCAAAGCAAGATCTGTCAAGGCTTAGTCGAAATCGACCACTTTATGTTTCATTCCATACAACGAAAATGGAAAATATTTTTTTCCAGTCAAACTATTGGTTTTAGAGAAAAACTTGTGCAGCATTTATTCATCAGAATAACGTAACCTATCGATAGGTATTTTTTTCAAAAAGAAATTGTGAAAAAAATCGCTATGTCCATAAATCGCAATTTCGCTCCATAGTGCGCAGTCATGACTATGTCCACCCTGCGGCGCCGGCTTATCCTTGAATTTTGGGACACGTTGTACCTATGTAAAAGAAAGTCGTGTTAGTTACTCCACTTATAACTCAAGAACGGCTGAACCGATTTAGCTGAAAATTGTCAGGGAGGTAGTTTAGAGCCAGGAGAAGGACATAGGATACTTTTTATCCCGTTCGAAATAAAAAAAACGTCTGCTTATTTATTGCCATTAAGGCGGAACAAAGTTCGCCGGGTCGGCTAGTTATTTTTAAAATCTTGGGAAAAACCTTAAAAGGAAGCTTAGAAACTTCAGTGTCCTCAGAATAGACTCATAGATTGTTGTAAATTAGTGCCCGACAGGGATCTTGATCTAAATAGTTTTTTGTAAGACCTTGTTCACCCTGTGAAATGCAAATAATGATTGAGCATTGATTGATTTAAGTCTCATACTTGTTGTTTAGATACAGTTAATGATTTCTAACTGCATATTGTTTGCAATACAGATCAGGCAGGGAAACGCATGTAACATGTGAAATGGCTGCTAATGTGGTCAAACCGTTAGATATTTTGGCAAGGTCTAGCCTAGGACACAGAATTAATAGCCTAGTATGGTTGATTCTAGCGCAGCTCGCTGGCTGACTTCCAGTCTTGAGGTCAGAGCCAAGGGATAACAGTTCTTTCTAAACCTTAATACTTTAACAATCGATTATGTTGTGTTCCGGCAGTTAGAGGTAAGATAGCCAGTTCCTCCGTGGTTGAAGATTCCGGATGAAGCTCGCTTCCACCTTCGGCCTGATCGTCACTTATCATAAGGTGAGATACAGGCCAAGAGCTTCCTCGTTGTGGATTTAAAAAAAATAGCTTAATGGTGTCGGTGTCGGACTGACAGACTCGGGAACCCACTTGTAACACCAACATATTATTGAGCTTATCACGAAGGGTTATCGGGACTACTCTTTTAAAAAATCCGACTCTAATATTCAAGAAAGTGTGTAATACTTTACAAGTCATTTTTCCAATTATTTGATAACTAAATAAAATACTGGTAACTGGACCGATTTTGATAAAATTTAACTGGGTCCAACCTAGGGTCCTGAGAGTATAAACAAAGAATTATATTTTCAAATCGGTTAGATAAAATGAATGTTTTAGCTTAGTTAGGTTTTGCGTTATCCAGTAACACAACTATTAAATTGCTAACGTCATCTTAACTCGTTATGTTCTATTGTTAATTAAGTGCCTAATTACTTGGTTAATTAAGAACTTAAATAATTTACAGTGTCATATGAAAAACTGTAGTAAAAAAAATTACTTGATTTGCCGTCCGCGTTGTCTGTAAACAGCATTTTGATTCTTACAGCCAGTTTTAATAATTGATGTTTTTATTGGAATATGTTATTATTTCTAGAATTGCCAAAATTTAACTATGTTATGCATATAAATAATAGGAAGGGTTAACTATATTACAGCATATTTATCATGTTAGGAATCTAGATGATATTATAAACCATACAGTTAATCGCAGTTATCACTTTTATTTGATTAAATTACCGATTAGCGTCTGAAATTTTGTTTCCAAATCATAACACATACTTAAATAATATAATTAATTAAAAACATGATTCACAAAGTACGCAATTAGGTAGATGATTGGTATGGTGACTCACATAGTTCAAACGAAGCGTATTTTTATAATATTTCGCTAAATGGTTAGTAATTGTGATGACATTACTATGTAAGTAACGGTAATTGTAGAACATTGTAACTATCTATTGTAACAGTCGACGTAAATTCCACTTTAGGCATCCGCTGTGACAAGTAGATATAGATACACCTTTATTCGCGTTCACCACCCACTTGCCCCCAACGTTTACGGGACTTTTTTTATTTTATTTATCCACAACGAGGAAGCTCTTGGCCTGTATCTCACCACGAAGGTGGAAGCGAGCTTCACCCGGATTCCTCAACCACGGAGGAACTGGCTATCTTACCTCTAACTGCCGGAACACAACAATGTTGTTAACATTGTTGTTATGGCGACAGACTTAGGTAAGATGGTGGTGGCTAGCCAGGCGGACTTAGAACAAGTCCTACCACCAACCAAACCGAACGGAAAAATCTGCCTCCACTGGGAATCGAACCCGGGACCTCTGCGTCTGAAGCAGGTGGTCTTACCACCAGACCACAGAGGCGGTCCACTAGACCACAGAGGCGGACTATTAACACCTCTCGTTACCACCGCTGCAACTCCTGTGTAGTCAGGATCTACAGCTTGACCGCCAAAAACCCAACCCTAACCTAAAATAACCTAACCCAACCAGTGAAGGTCAAGTTCAAGCCAGCGTGGGGAGTGTAGGCTAAACCCTCCATTTGTCTCTGGTAAATTGGAGAGGGTCGTGCTCCTGCAATGGAGACTACATAACCAGTAGCCTTATTCACGTAACAAAACTTTAACGACAACAAATCGCTGAGTTGCGATCCTATCGAGTAATCGTTCTATCGAAATGACCCTTGTGAATACGGATTTAGAACTGTTTTAATGGGACGACTTCTGAACTTTCAGCGAGATTTTGACTGTATAGGTGTCAAAATACTTGAATTAGGCCACTGATGATGATAATGACGAACTTTGATCGTAACCAGGGTTGGTATGATACTAGATTAGGTAGTTTATGTAAACAACAACGAATAAAGAGGTGGTATAAGGAAATAAATCTGGACTATTCCCACCGCTGCTCCTGTGTAGCCAGGATCTACAGCTTGACCAGCAATAAGAACCCAACCAGTGAAGGAATTCTTCCCTTCTTCTATGCCCACTAAGAACATCTACTCATACTAATCGGGTTCCGATATAAAACCGGTAGCTGTTATGATTTTGTACATAATATACAGGATGTCTCAAAATTTGCACGTCACACTAACACCGAAGGTAGATGAGCCTAAGACGTACAAGCCTAATAAATCTATAGAAAAGTTTCATGAGTTTCGAGATATGATCAGTTTTAGTCATTTTTCAAAATTGATATTATTAGGCTTGATCAATGCGTCTTACTTAGGCCCATTTCTTCTCTCTCTTTCAGACCTCTGCTCTGTGTGACGAATTTTGAGACATCCTGTATGACAGGGATTTTTTTGAGATTTCAGAGCTTTTTTACACAGTTACCTATTTACTGTTTACTCAAGTCTTGTTGTTGATGTGAACTGAGTGTTTCATCATCTTCATTAGTTTAGGTATAGTCATGTACTAAAATAAATGTGAAATATTTTAATTGTTGATGCATCACACTCGACTATTATTATATTGTAACATCATTTATTTCTGAAATGCGTGGTATTTAATTAATTTATGACATTTATTTCCTCATACAGGCTACGTGAACCATGTGAGCAAACAAACAGATGCCTACTTACAGTTTATTGAAAATAACCGACTTTAGTTAATTAGGACAAAAATAACTACGATGTTTGAGACAACTTTCTCCCTATAACCAATTTTTTATGTTCGATTCCGCAAATTTCAGCAAATTTTCGACACTAAAGGAAATCAAAACCTACAGGGTACTTCCCGTGAACTCAGAATTATGAAATTTGGTACGAAGCAACGTCTTAAAACACAGATAAAGGGAAAATTACGAAAATTTAGTTACATCTGAATAATAAAATTATTTTAATAATTAGGTATTAAATGGAAATTCTTAACAATAAATACTCGGTCTATAACTACCTTTTAAAAAAAATCAAAGTTACAGGTTTATACGGAACCCTCGGTGCGCGAGTCCGACTCGTACTTGGCCGGTTTATTTTTCTGAATTACCCCAGAATCAAACCTGGGAACAACACTGCTGATTATTCCCAAGAACGTTTTTTAACGATCAATACAAACCTTGAACATTATCGAATAATTAACAAATTAACTGTACATCAGGTTCCGAGTTCCGAACGACTGCTTCTGTGAACATTGGTGAAAAAACATGTAAATGAAACCCCACCAGCTATTTGACACGACACGCCCGCCGAGTAAGACTGCAGTCGAACGTTGCGTATCGAGAAAAAAGCCGGTATCCACCTTCTGCGTACAAAAATCCGATACAGTGTTGTTTTGTCTCAGATATAAAGGCCGACGCGTACTATACAAGGCTTGTCTGCACCCTAGAGTCATGGAGAGCGTATACCGGTTAGTACTTAGGGTTCAAGTTCAGTGTCAGTGACGAGTTTTGATGTTTCAAGTTCGTATTGTAGCGGTTACAGTTGTTTACGTTTGTGAGATTACAGTAGATTTATGACTAGGTCAAGGTGTAAAGAAGAGTGCCTAATTTCTTGCAGCATTTTCACAAGTCTGCTGAAAAGTGAAAAAGTGTTTTGCGTGAGTGAAAATTACAAATAGAGATACAGGGTGTAGTAAGGTAGAGTTAGGCATAAACTTAACAGTGAACTCATACTTCCCCTAACTCATAAGCCTTTTTCCTGGAAAGACTGGAATTATGGTTGTTTGGTTTTTTTATCGAAATTCAATAGGATTTTACTTCAGTTTGAATTGTAACTTTTAAAAACTTTTTAAAAGTCTCTATTTTTTAACTAATGGGCTATAAATTAAATACTCACATAGAGTCGGTGGCGATACGCTATCGGTTCGTTATCGTGTCATCTCAATTGCTCATTAACATGTCTCTATTGTATTGAGATTTTTCATTTAAACAAGTTGTTTAGTCATTCATTGCAGTTGACCTAAAAACAAGCGTTTGATATTATTTATTGAAAATGTGCTGTAATACCAAAAGCACTATGTTCCGCTGTGACATACCTACATCCTTGGGCTAAAATGTTGATGATGATGAAGCTATAATGTCTCTATTTTTCCCTAATCAAACGAATACTTAATGTGAGGAATCAAAATTCTGATACGTGCCACAAATTCATAAGTCCATTCATTCATAAGGTCATTAATCGCCATTGCTATTGTTTACTAACACCCTATATTGGTCGAGGCGAATGCTCTAATAAATAAGCGCAACATACTATAAGAAATTAGAATCGTAATAATTTTAATAATAATAATTTTAAAACGCACACTATGCCATTTCGCATTTACGATCTCATGTATTGATGAAAATCTAAGCGACAGAGTACGAGTTTAATTATATTATTGACAGAAAGATATCATAATTCCTGATGTGAACTGTATTGTGGTTATTAAGTTAGTAAACATTGGTACAAATTATTTGCAAAAAAATGGTACAATTTTCGTATTTTCTTTTTTAGGAAAAAGTTTTTATTATTGTGTTGTTTGATTTCTAAAAACGTAGACTACGGTTTTGGTTAGGTTATTAACTACAATTATCACAACATGTAGAAAGTTTATCATTAGTTTAAACCCCGGAATATAATAAACTGAAATTTCTTCCTTTTACCAAGCCTATATTTGAATATGCATATTTTTTATGCAAGAAGTACATGTCAGTTAATATTCATGCATGCACTCTGCAAGGCGTTTGCATAAGCGCGCGAAAAAAATAGTACACCAGTTTGGTAAAAACAAAAAACAATCGCGCGCAGTGTCATCGCAAACTCGTAAATTATGTAATAAATATTTTAATTTTCAATTGTTCTCTATTCCGGTCTACATTTTTTGTCCCGTATTAAAGCAGATTTATGAATCATAACTTAATGAATTAGACGCGTGCTTGTAGCGTACAGATTTAATATGATAATTACCGCAATAATTTTTAATATATTACGTATGTTACAAGTACCTACTGCGCCAACTAATTTCGATGGTAATGCCGATTCCTCAGTACCTAAGTGTAGATTGCATAATAAACGTGCACATTTTTAATAACCAATGTGACTTTATGCTTCCAAATTCGTGCGGACAGCACTACTTAATTTCCAAAGTCGTGTGGACAGCACCCACTCACTATACAAGTATAAAATATTTATTTAATTTACTGAAAGGGGTTTGTAAGCGCCAAATTAAAAAAAGGCTTCTGTGCGTTTGCGTGCGTAAAGACGGTACTGTGCGCAATTATAATTTTATTACAATCGGAACCCGGAACGCTGTCGCCCGATAGAAATAATGAAGTTGCAAGTATCTATCATCTTAATTGCAAGTAATTTGCGAGTTAGGGCTCGTACACATCAACACGATGTGACGATGCGATGTCGCATCGTGTGAATCTACGAAGAGTGTACTTCTTAAAATGACTCATATCCTAACTGAAAGAAATAGATGTATGTACCTATCCAGTACCTATCTTCTGTGTATCTCTATTTTCTTTAATCGTCTTTTTGATATCAGCATGAGGAGAACATGTCTAATGCGGTTAATATTTCGAGATTTATTAGAATAATTTAATTTTTTGTTATAATTTCATTTTCTTATACTTATGGGAGTTTGTCTTGTTGGTCGTCCTAATAAATAAATAAATTAACTGCGACTAGCCACACGACCAAATGTGATGTCGTGTCACTCGCTCGTCTTAGATTCCCACGATACGACGTCGCATCGTGATACGAAGTCGCATCGTGCCACAAGCCACAATGCGTTGTCGCAGCGTGTTGATGTGTACGAACCCTAACTCCGTTCCTCGGCCTGTGTGTCGACTTTTAGTATTGTTAATAGACAATGCCCAATTTTTTCCAGTAATGTAGCGTTTTGCCAACGCTCGGTGAACTTAGAGGCATTGTAGTTAGACAGATCAATGTCGTAATAAGCGGTTACATGGGTATGAATTGTTTAGATTGATAGATACAGATTACTTAAAATTGTGTTTGTTATTTGTTGATAAAGATTCCGCGAACATAAGAACCACTGACTTTGAACCAATTAATGAAGAATTCAGTGTAGAAAGTTTTATACCTAGCTCTCTGGTTTCACACAACTCTAGCCGTTTTATTAATTAGCTCTTTTTTATGGCAACCAAACTCTTCGAGAAGATTTATTTCTGCCAATATCGATGGAAAAACTTAGGTGTTTTAGTTCTATTATTTTTCATGGATTGTAGAGACAAGCATTCCCATAAAAGCAGATTGGGTATCATGATTGTACGTTTATTTTATATACCCGATGTACGTTNCTAGTTCATTTGACCGATTTTCGGAGTTCGGAGCGGTCCTTTCAGTGTCCGAGTAAGAACAAGCCTGGCCATAACGTATTTTTTTAGTATTTAATAGGTTTCTAAAAATGTATTGGTGTTATTAAAAATCTAAAAAACATTCCGTCAAAAGTGATTTTATTTGCTTGTCAGTTTAACTAAACGCGCACAGGCGGCGGGCTTCAGGCGCGGCAGCGCGACGGCGCGGCGCTGGACGCCACCCTTCGGCAGTATTTTCAGTCTAGCTCCGAATCCACTTCCACGCCCACTTTGAAAGTTGGCATGAATGTTCTACGCAATTTTAACTATTTAAATAAAAAAAATTTAAAAAATCGAAAGGGTCGAACTTTGTGAAAATCAAGGATAAAAAATTAATTTGCATTTTTTTTAGGAAAAAATAATTTTCTTTTCGTTTCCAAAAATACAGTTAAAAAGCACGGTAAATGAAGTAATAAGTCCCGTAGTTTAATTATTTTAATATATAATTTTATGACTCCATAATCGGCTTTGAAGTACTGCATGCCAACCGGTTGTCGAAAACTTCGAAGACCCATAACTCTTAAACTAGTCATTACATTACAAAAATATTTGGTACACGTATCAATAATATGTATAGGTAGAACATACTCAAATATTACTGAAATCGGAAACATCGACTTTTTTTACCTGCCCGCTTCGCGTGGAATGCCCCATTTGAATATGCATATTTTTTATGCAAGAAGTACATGTCAGTTAATATTCATGCATGCACTCTGCAAGGCGTTTGCATAAGCGCGCGAAAAAAATAGTACACCAGTTTGGTAAAAACAAAAAACAATCGCGCGCAGTGTCATCGCAAACTCGTAAATTATGTAATAAATATTTTAATTTTCAATTGTTCTCTATTCCGGTCTACATTTTTTGTCCCGTATTAAAGCAGATTTATGAATCATAACTCAATGAATTAGGCGCGTGCTTGTAGATTCGAGATTTAATATGATAATTACCGCAATAATTTTTAAGATATTACGTATGTTACAAGTACTACGCTAACTAATTTCGATGGTATTGCCGATTCCTCAGTAGCTACCTAAAGTGTAGGTTGATTATGAAACGCGCACATTTTTAATAACCATGTGCCTTTATTAAATGCTTCCAAATTCGTGCGGACAGCACTAATTTCCAAAGTCGTGTGGACACTGGACAGCACCCACTCACTAACACAAGTCTAAGCAATATTTATTTAAATTACTAGAAGGGGTTAACAAGGATATTAAACTAATTTGTAAGCGCCAAATTAAAAAAAGGCTTCTGTGCGTTTGCGTGCGTACAGACGGTACTGTGCGCAATTATAATTTTATTACAATCGGAACCCGGAACGCTGTCGCCCGATAGAAATAATAAAGTTGCAAGTATCTATCATCTTAAGGCGATTAGTGTCCTCAATCCGCGTAAAATGGTCATTTTGTAAAGCCTACTCCTCTTTTACTGCTGGACAGAAATAGTTGAAAAAAATATATGTTATACAACAGTTCAAGGACTACATTTGACACGTTTGAATTTTTCCTACGTCTCTTTGTTGTGGATTAAAAAAATAAATACGGGACATCGATTTTTTACTTCAATTCCCTACTCCTCCCAAACGGCTATGTTAATTTTAAAGATTTTTGCACGAATAGATTAAGAATTCTTTAATCTTTAAATGACACGTTGCGTTTTTCAATCGAACATTACTTTCATTCATAAATTTTACTTTTGATAAATTCCGAACGTTTTGCTGTTGAGGGGGCCTTCGCGGGGTGCGGGCGGCAGTCGGCCGCTGGCCTTCAGACGGGGAGGTNCGTCATTTTTATTTTTTTTCTGCCATAATTCTTTCCGTCCGTCACTAACTTTAAAGTCACCCATGTCGCAAAAAAAACTTTTCCCCATAACTTTCAGTGTTGCCAGACTTTTTCCATAAAAGTGGTGAAATGTCATTTGAGTCCCCAAACGTCACCAAACTGCATACCAAGTTTTTGGAATTTTTGGAAATTTCCATTTTCTACTATCAGGGGCCGTGGTGGAAAATTTTCTTCCAAAATGGTAGTTTTTTCCGATTCATGGCAACACTCGAATAACAGACCAACAATCGCCCGGAACATTGTACCCCACTCCGGTGTCGCCATCTACCGGAAAATTCGTGGCAAAGTTTGGAAATTTTTTTATCGCAACAAAATGGCCGACGGCTCAGCCGCCATCTTGTTTTTCGATAATCTGTGTATGCGGCTCTTAAGAAGACTATACATGTCACAAATACCCAAAAGAAATTTTAAAAAAAAATGGCGCATCTCGGAGTGACACCTCCCTAAAAACACCCCGAAATCGCATTTTCAATCCAAGATGGCGGCGCGGCCATTTTGTTTTTCCATTTTTTTCTCACATTTTTTAGCACACCTTGGCAACTCCAACAAACCACCAAAAAGGAAAAAATTCAGGACCAAAAACAAAAAAGTTGATGTTTCAAAAAATGCCGCCATTTTGTTTTTTGGTTCAAAAAATCTAGTAAAGCTGGCAGTCGAAAAATCTAGTTTAAAACAAACACCAAAAATTTTACCCCTCTCCCCTCTAAATACCCCAAAAATACCCCTGATCAGTGAGTCAGTCAGTCAGTGAGTGGTAATCGAGCTTTATATAATATAGATAGTTTGAACTGTCCTAGTGCATAATTAAAGACTTGGTCTTGAACTGATTGTTCACTGAACTGCCCTGTTGCTTACTGAACTGCCCTGTTGCTTACTGAACTGCCCTGTTGCCTACTGAACTGCCCTATTACTTACTGAATTGCCCTGTTACTCACTGAATTACCATGTTGTTCACTGAATTGCCTTGTTACTCACTGAACTGCCCTGTTGCTTACTGAAATGCCCTGTTGCTCACTGAACTGCCCTGTTGCTCACTGAATTGCCCTGTTACTCACTGAACTGCCTTGTAGCTCACTGAACTGCCCTGTTGATCACTGAATTGCCCTGTTACTCACTGAACTGCCCTGTTGCTCACTGAACTGCCCTGTTGCTTTCCAGCTCTATCATCAGATCAGCTCCATGTCATCATAATATTGCATTGTCATCCGAATTGCATGTGTATCCGAAATTTTAACTCAATCGGTTGTCGTCAGGAAATGGGTCTAACTAATTCAGCTTGCAAAATTCCACCCGAACAAACATACTTTACACACAACATACATTGTAAGCTAAATAAAATAAAATAAAAAATATTATCCCATACAAAATGTTCATGGATTTGTAATTTTTGTTAAATATAAATACCTTACTATACGGTGCGCTAGTTTAGAACATTTCGGGCGATCACTTGCGCCTGGGTTGAATGACATCGACATCAAGGTTCATCAATTCAAGTTTAAAATAATAGGCAGTAATGTATGAAGAAAGAGCTTCTATTCTGTACCTACCTATGCCCGTGTATTTTTGATCGGTGTCAAATCGGAGTTTTCGTGCGGGGTGCGCGGGTGTTGTGCGAAGCGTGAAGGTCAAACGCTCAAGGTCATTGAGGACTCTAATCGCCTTAATTGCAAGTAATTTGCGAGTTAGGGCTCGTACACATTAACACGATGCGACATCGCATCGTGGGAATCTACGAAGAGTGTACTTCTTAAATTGACTCATATCCTAACTGAAAGAAATAGATGTATGTACCTATCCAGTACCTATCTTCTGTGTATCTCTATTTTCTTTAATCGTCTTTTTGATATCAGCATGAGGAGAACATGTCTAATGCGGTTAATATTTCGAGATTTATTAGATTAATTTAATTTTTTGTTATTATTTCATTTTCTTATACTTATGGGAGTTTGTCTTGTTGGTCGTCCTAATAAATAAATAAATTAACTGCGACTAGCGACACGACCAAATGTGATGTCGTGTCACTCGCTCGTCTTAGATTCCCACGATACGACGTCGCATCGTGATACGAAGACGCATCGTGTCACAATGCGTTGTCGCAGCGTGTTGATGTGTACGATCTCTAATACCGTTGCTCGCCCTGTGTGTCGACTTTTAGTATTGTTAATAGACAATGCCCAATTTTTTCCAGTAATGTAGCGTTTTGCCAACACTCGGTGAACTTAACGGCATTGTAGTTAGACAGATCAATGTCGTAATAAGCGGTTACATGGGTATGAATTGTTTAGATTGATAGATACAGATTACTTAAAATTGTGTTTGTTATTTTGTTGATAAAGATTCCGCGAACATAATAACCACTGAATTTGAACCAATTAATGAAGAATTCAGTGTAGGAAGTTTTATAGCTCTCTGATTTCACACAACTCTAGCCGTTTTATTAATTACCTCTTTTTTATGGCAACCAAACTCTTCGAGAAGATTTATTTCTGCCAATATCGATGGAAAAACTTAGGTGTTTTAGTTCTATTATTTTTCATGGATTGTAGACACAAGCATTCCCATAAAAGCAGATTGGGTATCATGATACCTTTTTAGTTGACTAAATTTTCCAAGATCTTTATTTTTTTGTCAACAGAAAAACTATTATTTAACTAACCGTTAAAAACTGCTACGAATTGTCGGAAAAACGATTACACATCGTCGGTTAATGTAATGTTAATACACCATCGGGTCAGGGCCTGCCAATATTTACATGGATTATGTAAGCTGTAGGTGACGAGTAGTGAACTAGTGACTACTCACGCACGCACACCCCTGAGAAGTATGGTTGTCATAGTTTGACCAAGAACTAGGTGAATGCAATTTCTAGATTCCCTACTTCTGAAATTCCACACATTTTTAACCGACTTTTCGATACGTACTTAAGGGTGGATTCGACCAAACAAGAGTAAATATTAATCTCAGAATAAATCGTCATATTTGACATATTTCCCATACTGAAACTGTCAGTCAATGTGCCAGTTATACCGGATAAACGTTTGGTCGAATCGGGCCTAAGTAGTATGAATTTGTACAAGCATGTTTCCCTCTGCGAAGCTACGATTAAGTATGTATGTTTGATATAGTATGATAGTGATTTTTTATCAATACCCCACCTATTTATTTATATTTACTTCAGCTAAGGAATCAGATAAGATTTCAGATCAAAATCGGTTCAGAAGATCTTAATTTTTGTTGCGAAATCACAACTATAAGGTTCCATCGTAACAAGGGTGCCCTAGTTGCTGTAGGTGTAAGTAAGGTGCCGACAAATATTCCACCATCAGACCTTAGTTCCCCTGCGTATTTCACAACGCCCGGGAAACTATTTGTAGGCCTATATCAATATTTATACAGACCCTATCAATAGTAATGAAGCAAATTAATTAAAGATACAAGTTTATTGAATAAATTAATAGGTCAAAGGCTTTGGGATACACACGCAAATTAAAATTAGTAGCAATAGCAAATACGATCTTATTTCTTTGATTTAAAATTTGTTTTTGATTACCTACCTTAAGTGTATAAACAGACCGATTTTTTTGAATTCTAGAAAATATATAAAACAACCAAATAAGCGAACCTGCTTTATTAATTAGTATGAGTAATCATTATAAATGGGTACATACAGTAAAAGCTTATAAATTAGATGTGAATTTTGGAATATTTGTTTCTACTAGTTGACCCTCAAAGGTTATCAACATTAGGCTGAGTTTCCACTAAAACTATGCTATGTACCTAGCTATGTGGTACGCGAAAAAAAAATCGGGAAGTAACAGTAAATTTTTCTAAGTTGCTCAAAAAAGTTAAAAATATTAGAAAAAAATCCATCGTTTTTGGAAATAGGGCTATACTAGTTTTTGCCCACGACTTTGTCGCCCTCGTAAAATTCAGTTTGTAACGAACATACATAGTTACAAACTTTCACATTCAAAAAATCAAAAAAATCAAAATCAAAAATATTTATTCAGTTTAGACCACAAGTGGCACTTATGAACGTCAATAGAAAATAATAAAAAAAGAAAAAGGTAGCCCTTATGGGGCACTTTACATGTCTCCTTATCTTTTGGGCCCTACCAGCGCTTCGAGACAAACATATGGCAAGTGCTGAGAAGAAACGCCGGAACAAACTCAGTCACCACTTATTGCCATTGAATAAGAATAAGAATAAGAAATTTATTCATAATGTTCATAATAAATAATTTATAATATAATATTAGTAGGATAGAAGGATTATGCCCGTTTTCACCATCAATCCTAAATTTTTGAGTGACCGCTATGGTAACACAAAAGGAATTTTGTTTTCATAGGTGTCACTTAAAAATTAGGGATTGATGGTGAAAACGGGCATTAATCTAAGGAAAAAAACATATTAATGAAGTCCCAATGCGTAGGTACACGTGTGTAAATTAACAATTGAGGTATTTGGGAAAACCCAGATTAATTACTACACAAAAAACCGGTCAAGTGCGAGTCGGACGCGCCCACCGAGGGTTCCATACAAGCTAGTAACAATATAATTATTGTTTTCATATATCGGAAAGGGATCCGATCGCCTTTCGTGCGCTGTGAACTGCGAGGCGAGGCGTTTACGTTACGGTACGGATAAGTGTGCGTTGCAGTATGGAGTTTCATACAAAGAATACTGACCGCCTCGAGTTGATACGGTTACGATCCCTTTCTGGGTTGATAAGTGTGCTACGTCCTTTAGTCGCTTTACCAACTGCAAATACCTCTATGGCAAATACGTTATCGCAAATCATTCTTTTTTTTCTGGTGAAAAAACAAATTAATGATTTTGTATTTACTTTACTCAACTTCAACACGCAAGGAAACATTATAATTAATATCCAGGCAGCAATAACTGCCTACTTAGTGACAGAATTATGTACCTACACTCGTATATTTGTTCAATCAAAATGAGGTGCCGGATATTTGTTATTTATTAATAGTTTAGGGGATAATTTATTACAGGAAATATTTTGATACCACGGATTTTTTTTCTCTTCCGTGGATAATACAAAAGTAGCCAACATAGTTAAATAATAAGTAGGTAGGTACCTCACATAATGTTCATAAAAGTGCTTTAAAAGGTAGGGGAAAATAAATCAGGACCAATCCTGGATAAATAAATAAATCGGTCATACGTGTAGACTTAGGAAAGTATCTACTTCTTTCTTAGTAGTTCCTAGGTATAAAACGTTGAAATACAGGGTGTTTGGCGGAAGGTTAGACAAACATCCTGTATATGTAGAAAATGTTAATCTAATTGGTTATTTACAAAATAAGTTTCAATTTTATGATCCTGGAATAACTAAGTGGTCCCTTAATTAAAATATGAAGCGACGTTTTTAAGGGATACGAATTATATTCCTATTCGAAATCGCTCACATGGCTTACGAATCTTAACTATTAGTGCATATTCTTCTTAAAAACGCAGCCTCTACTCTTCTACAGTTGTTCATACAGGGATTATATTTTGCCTTTTCCACCTTTTCAGACTACTTATCGCACTATCTATCTACCTGGTGGCGGTGTCATCAGCGCCGCAAGACAGCGCTGTCACTGACGCCTTACCCCCTCCAGAAGACACCCACCCTCGTCTGGCCAGAGAACCAGAGAGCCTACCAGTCACTATTGGTAGAGAATCACTGGACAGTCCGGTCACCATCGGCGCCATCAATGTAGATAATGAAGCCACCACGCAGTACCCAACCTCATTTGACAACCAAAGACAAAGAGAAGAGTATCCAACCGAGACGACAGCCGCCACAGATAACACAGAAGTGGAAACCACAGAGCTCATTCCGGTGAAGCCTAAAGCCAAATTTCCCTCGCCTCGGTACATCTCTAAATTGAGCTATTTTAAAAAATCTGAGGAGATCGAGGGGTCTCCATTGAACAATTTCCTGGAGAGGACAGGCAAAAGGAGGTTCAGGTCCAGATGCAGGTGTGAAAAGATCTGGAACTGTCCCAAGCTGCAAATCACGGTGCCCCGGTGTCCGGACGAATATTTCTTATGTTGTTTCTAGTTGTTAAGATATGACGTTAGGATTTTCAATTGATGTCGCCATTTGGACTCATAAGTCAGTTATTGTATTTTTTCTCGGTTGAATGAGTCTTGGAGTTAAACTAATAAGCTGTTGAAGTCAAATAGCATTATTTTTTAATTAAACGATTATCATCTTATTCGTTCAAAACTATAACAGAAAGATTACCAATATCTAAAGTTTTCTATACATTAAGGATGAATACAATGAATGGACTTATTAAAATGAAATGCTGAAAATAAGCAGTCCTCATTATTGTGAGGTCAACTTGTAGTTCACAAATCCTTATCTAGAATATTTAGATTAGAGATTTGTTAATTAATTTTGGGCATATTTTTTATTTATGTAATTATTTAATAAGTACACATAATTGAGATCGCCTATGAATAACGTCGTAACTGCGCTTACAATATTGTTCTTCGAGAGGCTCTTTACCTTCAAACATGTTAAAGGTTTACTAAGATATTCAAATAGGTTTGTTTTCAAACTAGAAACAAGTCAAACAAAATTCGGAATCCGGTACTTAAATAACTTATAATTAGCACTAAGTAAATATTGTTAAACAATATTTAAGCACGTTTCGGATTTTTTCTGCGACGTTTGACGACATTCCATAATTTAATTTCCTTCTTAAGCTTCGTTTATAATGTTCTTGGTTATAACTAGTGATGAAAAATAACTCGTCAGTTTCAATTTTAAATGTAAAAATTAGAAGATGACTTGTATGAAATCCTTGCATGTATTTTAGCATTTTTGAATGGTAAAGGAAGTTGTTTCTGAATCTATCACACACAATATCACATTCTACTCGTATATGAGCATACTTTTTCTATGATATACATAGAACCGTCCCACCGATGAAATCTTTCGCCATTTTGAATTTGATTCGGTATATCTACTTCATAAACAATGTTCTTATTTATGTAATGGTATATTGAAGAATAATAATAGTCATAGGATACTATATTCACGCAATATTCCTGATATATTACATTGGCGAGCAAAGTACCTAATTAATTCATATGATAATCATCCGTCCAACATGTATAATTATGATAATGTAAATAAATATTTATTTAAAACGAATTGTTGAACATTGTGTAATTATTTACCTGTTACTTTTCCCCGTTTATTTTGAGAATAACCACGATGCTTGCCTACATTATTATTTGTATTTAAAGAGCATACACAATACACATATTGTATTTTCCATTAGGGGAAGAGGGGCGCTGGACGCAGGCCGCTACCAACCGGGCAACATGGAAAGAATTGGGGGAGGCCTATGTTCAGAAGTGGACGTCTTATCTCTGAGATGATGATGAATGAAGATGACACCTATTGTTTTGTTTGCGAAAACCTATAATTGTTTGCGAGCCAGTGCCCTCAATAGTTATACATTAAAAAACTTTTGAGGAAATGCTTGTAGCTTGTACTATGACTACTATAACTGTATTAAACTACACAAAAATATTCACGGCTGGCAATGCATGTTTTCATACTACAAGTAAGCGTCCTCGCAGACTAGACTTGTCAGCCGATAGTTTGGGTCGGGCTGTTAATCAGTATGGAGATGTATGAAAGTGCGCACATTACACCGATTTGGTACGATTCTTCATACAAATTAAAATCGGGCACAACTATCGGCCAACTAAAAGTCGGTGGTCTGCGTCTAGGCTAATACCACCACCAAGCTAGCGCGACGACCGTCTGTACATCTCGTATCTTCTAAAATAAAAACAAAATTAATTGATTACGACATTTTATTAAATTGGCACATAGAAACATCGAAATTAGTTTATCACAAAATAGAACATCAATAATAACACGACGGCAGTCATTTTACGCGAATATAAATAACATTTGAAATAATACTACATCTTACTGTACGATAAAATGTTGTATAACTGAGAAGAAAAATGTATTCGGTCTTCGATATGTTTTCGTTTTTAGCTTTACATAATTTTTAGCTTCTTTTTGAATTTGTCTCTCTCTTTGTAAGAGAAAAATAGACTAGTAATACTGTAAAAGGAACATTTTTATCATTTCACAATCATTTTATCGTACTGCAAGAAACTACGATAGAAAGACTCCAAACTAGACCCACTAAACTAACTAATAACAATTTTACAATAGTTTTAATATAATAAACAATATGAAACTAAATCTAATGGCATCGCACATTATCTCAACTTAGCATCGTTATTGACAATTTTAATTTTTTTTTTTTTTTATCCACTACGAGGAAGCTCTTGGCCTGTATCTCACCTGATGGTAAGTGACGATCAGGTGATGGTAATTTCTCCTTCATGTGGTGCATTTAATTACAGAAGGACGTTATATCAATACCATTCACAAATATTTCTACACAATATTGGTTGGCATCGTTAGGAAGCGATATTACCCTGAATATCGTTTCAAATTTTAGTAATATTAGACCGACAGACAAATATGTACATATTTGTTTTTAAGAGTAATTTAGTGCCTTCTACATTAATTTCATACCTAGATAGACAATTATTTTTGTCTTATAAATTCGATTGATTTCCTAATCACACATACCTACTCAACATTTCCTGTATAATTTAATTTTTATAGCTGTCACGCTTACGTTTTGTTAAAAAATCTTATCGATTTTACACATAACTTAATCATAACGATGCTATTTTGAGACAGTGTGCGCTTAACAATAACTACATAGTGTCAAACACCAAGTATACTTAATCATTCGTATCAAGTTCACGTCCACTTACCATAAATACCATACTTCCTTACGTTCCCTTACCATAAAATTATAATACAAAAAGTTTAAATATGTAGTTATACTATTCCTATGTCTGCCGTTTGTGTAAATAGACGATTAATATTGACTAGTCCCAATATGAATACACATACAAGATAAAAGACTATTTAAATGTGCGTATGTAATACTTAAGATATCATAATTTCACATAGTTTTGCTGTTTTCATTGAGCTCACTTCTTTAGGAAAGGACTCTCTTCTTTTTCAATACTTCTTTCTACTTTTATTAACTACTATATAAAATACATATACCGTACTGTAAAATCCCTATATCTTAAATTTAAATATATCTCTTCCCAGTTAATATGTATCGACTTGACACTTTTTTGGGAAGCGATATTGGGAATACTCTAAATATGAAGATAATAATATATTACTATTAGACTATATTAGATCTGAATATGGATATTGATAAATAAAACGAAAATAGATTAATGTGATGTTTGTGTCTACCTGCATTATACATAAACTTTCATTTGAAACTTATTTACTAACTTGCTACCCATTTATGTTCACGAAGTCATTTTTTGCTACCCTGTGAGCAACGTCCCAGAATTGTAACCATCTCTGTCTGTGATCTGGGACGCTGCCGCGAGTGACCGAGACAAATATAGACAAGATAGAATTCGATTTGTGAGTATATAGCTACCTTATTCTAATCATATCGGAATAATCGTTCATATTTTTAAAACATAAATTCCCTGATTACCTACGAATATAATTGTAATGATTAATGATATTTTAAATACGCCTATATTTTAATTACATTTATATTTGAGCATTTTATGCACTCATATTTTGATAGAAAATTCTAGCCTAATTTTAAACGATTTGGAAATAAAATCAATCAAAATATTAATATAAATAAGCTATAGATAGTGCAAAAAATAATACGACGATCAATAAAGTACTTATCATCTTAATATAACATTTACAATAATCATTGGTAGGTAGCCCTCTATAGGAACTAATAAATTAGTTATACTATCAACGTTTAACATCGACAAATTAAAAGCCTAAAACATTTAAGGGTATTTCCCAACGCATATTTCATTGATTTGTGAAATATTAATAAAATCACGCGGCTTGGTCCGAGTCAATGAATAATGCATCTTATAAGCATAGCATTAAGACTTAATTTGCTGAATGCTACAAGGACACCTGAATTTCAACGTACGCGCACGCCTGCAATCAATTTTTTCTTCAAGCGTTTAGGAAATAACTTTTGATATTAAAATATATGCTATGTATGTAGGTAGTTTAGCTAAGTGCAATGTCTTTACATATTTTATCGAATGCACATAGAAAATGCTTTGGTTCAATATTTCTGTTTAAAGTCACGATAAAACTGGACTGATTTTATTTATAACGTTTTATTACATAATGCGGATCTACATATTATATTTAAGGAGCCGCCAATATGGCTACATAAAATGGGTATCATATGATGATCTTATTAAGCCGAAAAGTCTAAGCCATTTTATGAAAACCATTTCGAAACATGTCTCTCTCACTCACCGTGGAATGCTAGAATGGGAGCGAGAAGAACAGAAGGTTTTTTATTGGCAATATGAGTGCTTTGGATGGATCTGTAAGCTCACTTGCAAGATTTAATGTAAATAAATAAAGAAATTGAGCCCAAATAATAAATATCTTTGTCACTATAAAATGCATGAATCACCGACGTACCTGATTTTAAATGATATATTTTATAGACGATGTTAATTTTAGCTATACAGTTAGTATTGTCAAAGGTATAAGAGTTTAGTACCTAATTTCGTATACAGGGTGGAAACGATAAGTGATCTCACTCGATTATTTCTAAAGTATACAAGATATCAAAAAACTAGTTACTGATCCTGAAAGTGCTTAATGAGCTCTATCAAATGGTACCAATAATAGATTACAGAATAAACTGGACCTATCCGAAAATTCAATGTTTCCGACTTCCATACATTTGGTACAGCCTCATAATATTAAAAACTACACAAGATATCGTAAAACTGGTTACTGATCTTAAAAGTGCTTCACGAGCTCTATCTAACGGTATCAATATTAAGTTACAGAATAAACTGGATCTATCCAAAAAATCAATGTTTCCATCTTCCATACATTTAGTACTATGACTGTCATGGCACTCATCTCTGGATAATATTATAGCAAGTAAAGCCTAAAAATAATGTTCTTTATAAGTAATTTTAAATAAGAATGCAATTTATGACTTTATTTTAAGTTTATTATTTAATTTAAAAAAAAATATACTTCTAAATTCTAATATTGTGTAGTTAGGTTAGCATACATTTAGTATGGAAGCTGGAAACATTAAATTTTCAGATAGTTTCCGTTTATTTTGTAACCTGTTATTGGTATCATTTGAAAGAGCTCGTGAAGCGCTTTCAGGATCAGTAACCAGTCTTTCGATATCTTGTATAGTTTAGAAATAATCGAGTGAGATCACTTATCGTTTCCACCCTGTATAGTTTCCAAAAGATCAGTTCTAAAATGCACTCAAAAACTGCCTACATCACATGTGTGTTTCAAGTTCGTATACCTACGTTATTCTAATACTAAAGCCCGGTCATTGGACAAAATTCTACGTGCTCACAGACCAGACTATACCAGTAAATACATAATCTTTGGTCAGAAATAGAGTTGTCAGTTGTCAACCTCTGAAGTGTAGCGAATTTTCACAAACTTGTCATTAGTCTATGGCCCTGGCACAATCGCAGACAACAGAGCAGTCGCCATTATGGTTTATATTCATGATAAATGTGACAACCCTCGCTTTGAATATGAAACCATAGATAATAGAAAGTATTGTATCTATTGAGAGTTGAGGCCATCAACACAAGCAAAGATTTGTCTGTCGTCTTGCATAAATCGGACTGGACAAGTACTTTCTGTCTGGCTTGGAGATATTTAACGAAAGCGTGGTAGCTAGTGTATTCGATATTTGAACTTGAATGTGTTGTTTCTGTATTAAAATGTTACATTAGTGTGAGCATGTTCGCCTCAACTTTTTTTGCCTATACAATCGCAAGTTGATAAAAGTGACCGGTGACAACCCTAGCTTTGAATATGAGACCATAGAGAATAGATAGTATTTAATTATAGGTCTTAATCATTGTCTGAGGTATGTGAGCGGCGCGGGAGGGTGTTTTTGTAACGTCATACGTCAGCGAGACTTCAAATATGTATGCTCTCACTCTGTCATGTCATAATATGTCAATGTCACCCTTTAACCTGCCGCTCCCTTACCTCAGGCACTGACTAACCTAGTTTTAGTAAAGCCTGCGTGAGAGCCTCGCGCGTAATTATGTTGCTGTCGCGCTCGCACACTCACTGCGGGCGCCCGTCGCACAGTCGCGACAGCAATATAATTACGCGCGAGCGATAAGGATGGGTAGCTTGGGGTCATTGGACAAAATTCTACGTGCTCACGGACCAGGCTTTAGTAAACTACAGAATATATTAAAAACTACGTACGCAGTCAGTGGTCGTAGAGAGCAGAGTAGTAGAAGACCGTCGGTGTAGTGGTGGTCTGTAGTGGTAGTCTACGTTCGAAGCGGGTTCAATCCGGGTACAGGAGGGGACCCTCTCGCTGGCATCGTTCCTGTAAAAGATAACGTTTATTTTACTTTGCTAATTTAATGTGGGCTGAAGGCAGAAAATTACCCGAGTGGCGACCACGGGTTGGAAGACGTAGTGTGGGGATCTGCCCACTAGGTGGACTGATGATTTGGCGAAGGTCACGAGAGTACGTGCATAGGACCGTTTGCTTGAAGAAGGCCTTTGTCTAGTGTGCCATGTTGGGAGACCGTATGAATGATACAACAGTTGGTATTGGTCTCTCTTATTAGTCTGTTTATTAATGCGAACTGCGTGACTATTTATACGATATAGATTAAAGGTAAATGACATCACAGCATCAGCACTATACGTGATAAATGTGCTGACACTGTGAACGTGATCAAGATAAGATATGAAGAGATTTAGTATTGTGCATACCGGCACATCCAGCAATTAGAGAAGTCACTGAGGGCAGCTTTCTGGTATAGTGTTTTGGTATAATTTCTTCACTGAACTGACATAATACTCGCTAAATTGATCTGGCACTAAGCTCGCCGAGCTAAAAAATTCTCGCTGTACTGCCCTATTACTCACTGAATTGTCCTGTTGCTCACTGAACTGCCCTGTTGCTCACTGAATTGACCTGTTACTCACTGAACTGCCCTGTTGCTTACTGAAATGCCCTGTTACTCACTGAACTGCCCTGTTGCCTACTGAATTTGCCCTGTTGCCTACTGAACTGCCCTGTTGCTCACTGAACTGCCCTGTTGCTCACTGAACTGCCCTGTTGCTCACTGAACTGCCCTGTTGCTCACTGAACTGCCCTGTTGCTCACTGAACTGCCCTGTTGCTTCCTTAACTGCCATGTTGGTCAATTAACTGCTGTTACTTCCTTATCTGCCTTGTTGCTCACTAGGTGGCGGTGTGGGTTACCCTGTCTCTCACTGCATTGTCCTGTCTCGCTGCATGGCCCTGTGCCACTGACCTGGTGCTCGCTGATGAGGTACACGGGCAGCGACTCGGTGCAGAACTCGCACGGGATGACGGGTAAGTCGTCGGGATGCGGCGGCAGGGAGGCGGGTGGCTCGCGACGAGGGTTGCGCTCACGCAGCGGCTCACGTGGCTCACGTGGCTCACGTGGCTCACGGGAGTCGCGGGGTGAGCGGGGTGAACGCGGGTCGCGTCCTTGTGAGCGGGGTTTGAGCTGAGCTAAGTCGGGGCGGCAGCCCGTCTGGAAAATAGTAAGGATATTTGAAACCACCAGTCATTTGACATGTTGGAGCTGTCAAAAAATTAAACAAGTACATAAATGCGCGCTTAAAAATGTATATCGACACTTTTTAAACTACATATCTACGCAGCAAGAGTTGAGGTAAACAAGATTTGTGTCTGTACGATTGTCGCGCTGACATCAACGTATTCCGATTGATTTATGTGTTTTAAATTTGAAAATATTAGATCAGTATATCTGTTCGCCTCAACTTTCGTTGTCCGTCCTATACAGGGTGGAAACGATAAGTGATCTCACTCGATTATTTCTAAACTATACAAGATATCGAAAAACTGGTTATGGATCCTGAAGATGCTTCACGAGCTCTTTCAAACGGTATCAGTAATAGGTTACAGAATTAACTGGATCTATCCGAAAATTCAATGTTTTCAGGCTCCATACTAAATGTATGCCAACCACACAATATTGGAAGTGTTAATTGTTTTTATTCAATAANGCCACTGACCTGGTGCTCGCTGATGAGGTACACGGGCAGCGACTCGGTGCAGCACTCGCACGGGATGACGTCAGGTCGTCGGGTGCTGTCTCGCTGCATGGCCCTGTGCCACTGACCTGGTGCTCGCTGATGAGGTACACGGGCAGCGACTCGGTGCAGAACTCGCACGGGATGACGGGTAAGTCGTCGGGATGCGGCGGCAGGGAGGCGGGTGGCTCGCGACGAGGGTTGCGCTCACGCAGCGGCTCACGTGGCTCNCCTATTGTTAATTGTATTGGGCAATGATGTGGGAACGCAGGACGCTACTCAATACGCTCTGTTCATTCATAAAGTTAATTTATTACTCTGATTAATGTGTACCTACAATGATACCTTTTTAGTTGACTAAATTTTCCAAGATCTTTATTTTTTTGTCAACAGAAAAACTATTATTTAACTAACCGTTAAAAACTGCTACGAATTGTCGGAAAAACGATTACACATCGTCGGTTAATGTAATGTTAATACACCATCGGGTCAGGGCCTGCCAATATTTACATGGGTTATGTAAGCTGTAGGTGACGAGTAGTGAACTAGTGACTACTGGCACGCACACCTCTGAGAAGTATGGTTGTCAGTTTGACCAAGAACTAGGTGAATGCAATTTCTAGATTCCCTACTTCTGAAATTCCACACATTTTTAACCGACTTTTCGATACGTACTTAAGGGTGGATTCGACCAAACAAGAGTAAATATTAATCTCAGAATAAATCGTCATATTTGACATATTTCTCATACTGAAACTGTCAGTCAATATGCCAGTTATACCAGGAATTATTCTCGGATAAAAGTTTGGTCGAATCGGGCCTAAATCAGATCATATCTATAATCTGAGGGGCCTAAGTAGTATGAATTTTTACAAGCATGTCTCCTTCTGCGAAGCTATGAGTATGTATGCCTGAGTTTGATAGTGAATTTCCTATTTATATTTACTTCAGCTAAGCAATCAGTTAAGATTTTATCAAAATCGGTTCAGAAGATCTTAATTTTTGTCGCGAAATCACAACTATAAGGTTCCATCGTAACAAGGGTGCCCTAGTTGCTGTAGGTGTAGGTAAGGTGCCGACAAATATTCCACCATCAGACCATAGTTCCCCAGTATTTCACAATGCCCGGGAAACTATTTGTAGGCCCATATCAATATTTATACAGACCCTATCAATAGTAATGAAGCAAATTAATTAAAGATACAAGTTTATTGAATAAATTAATAGGTCAAAGGCTTTGGGATACACACGCAAATTAAAATTAAGTAGCAATAGCAAATACGATCTTATTTCTTTGAAATATAGTTTGTTTTTGATTACCATAAGTGTATAAACAGACCGACTTTTTTAATTCTAGAAAAAATATAAAACGCGAACCCGCTTTATTAATTAGTATGAGTAATCATTATAAATACATACAGAAAAAGCTTATAAATTAGACGATTACATTTCGTGTGAATTTTGGAATATTTGTTCAGTTCTACTAGTTGACCCTCAATAGGTTATCAACATAAGGCTGAGTTTCCAACTCAACTCAACTATGCTATGTAGCTATGTGGTACGCGAAAAGAAATCGGGAAGTAACAGTACATTTTTCTAAGTTGCTCAAAAAAGTTAAAAATATTAGAAAAAATCCATCGACTGAAAATCCATCGTTTTTGGAAATAGGGCTATACTAGTTTTTGCCTATAGGTACTAGTTTTTGCCCACGACTTCGTCGCCCTCGTAAAATTCAGTTTGTAACGAACATACATAAAATACATCCTTACAAGTTACAAACTTTCGCATTTATAATATCAACTAGCTGTGCCCGCGACTTCNGCCACTGACCTGGTGCTCGCTGATGAGGTACACGGGCAGCGACTCGGTGCAGCACTCGCACGGGATGACGTCAGGTCGTCGGGTGCTGTCTCGCTGCATGGCCCTGTGCCACTGACCTGGTGCTCGCTGATGAGGTACACGGGCAGCGACTCGGTGCAGCACTCGCACGGGATGACGTCAGGTCGTCGGGTGCTGTCTCGCTGCATGGCCCTGTGCCACTGACCTGGTGCTCGCTGATGAGGTACACGGGCAGCGACTCGGTGCAGCACTCGCACGGGATGACGTGTTTTTTTAAGCTGGAGGACTATTTATCATGTCACTTGTGTTGTTTGTTACAGATCGTTTCATCCACGAAGACGCTCCCCACCAATTTTTGGTCGAGGGAAGCGCGGGGTGCGGGGAGTTTGATCCGAGCAATCCGAGCGTCATTATTGTAGTGTGCGTGTGCACTTATGGATCAAACGTTAGCAGAAGAATGGTGGGGCGCGTCTTCGTGGATGAAACGATCTATACCTACATTTAACTTTACAAAAAATACCAAAATGGGTAAATTCCGCGCTATCAGACTACGGTAATTTTGTAATATCGACGGGTGTATCTATTCGTATGATTAGTAGATAAAAACTTATTATTCCTTTTTATTTCTTTATTTTATTTTATTTATAAAGGAAATAAACAGCAATATTCTTAAAACATATTTATAATATTTGTTAGTAACGTTTGTAGTAAATATTTTCCGTTATGTTCATAACTGGTTTTAAAGCTTTTTTGTAGAACCAAAATAAATACAGTACCATGCATTACATGCAAAAAAGTAGGTACCTACTTAATACGACTACATAGGTGCCTCGGTTACCTTGATGTGCCGACGTACTAGAATAATAAAAATGTCAACACTTGTACAAAAAGTGGTTGGCGTGAGACGCTGTTTACGGTCTTGCTTAAAAATTTAAAGTAAGTGCGAAGGGTGCTTAACTGTTAAAGTGAAGCCTTGAATTTATATGCCCTGAAGTTAAATGCTGAAAGGAAAGTAAAACTTATTTGTTTAGGAATAAAAATTAGTTCATCTTATCAAGTTATTTATAACTAGCGGCCGCCCGCGACTTCGTACGCGTGGATCCCGTTTTACCCCCTTCATCTACCTTACGCGGTTTAGATTTTTTCATACAAATGTTTTTTCCCGCTAACTCCCGTTCCCGTGGGAATTTTGCAATATCCTGTTATAACTAAGCTTTAAGTTTACTAAGGTACCTGCTTGCTGAATTTCAAGCGTCTAACTTAAGCGGTTTAGATTTTTCATACAAAAGGATTTTCCCGCTAATGCCCGTTCCCGTGGGAATTCCTAAGTATCCTATAACCTGCCCAGGAGTATGAAGAATAATTGTACCAAGTTTCGTTAAAATCCGTCAAGTAGTTTTTGTTTCTATAAGGAACATACAGACAGACAGACAGACAGACAGACAGACAGACAGACAGACAGACAGACAGACAGACAAAAATTTTATTGATTGCATTTTTGGCATCAGTATCGATCACTAATCACCCCTGATAGTTATTTTGAAAATATATTTCATGTACAGAATTGACCTCTCTACAGATTTATTATAAGTATAGATAAAAACATAAATTGAACTCCAAATTGCATTCTTATTTAAAATTATTCAGTAAAAACATTGGTTAGGCTTTACTTGCTATAATATTATCAAGGCATGAGTGCCATGACTGTGGCAGTACTAAATGTATGGAAGCTGAAAACATAGAATTTTCGGATAGATTCAGTTTATTTTGTAACCTATTATTAGTATAGTTTCTAATATTATGTGATTTTACTAAATGTATGGAAGCCGGAAACATTGAATTTTCGGATAGATCCAGTTTATTTGGTAACCTATTATTGGTACCGTTGGATAGAGCTCGTAAAGCACTTTCAGGATCAGTAACCAGTTTTTGGATATCTTGTATAGTTTAGAAATAATCGAGTGAGATCACTTATCGTTTCCACCCTGTATACAATATAAAGTATTTGACACTGGATGCGTTCTGTAGGTAGGTCAAAGTAAACGCAGCCCGCATCATATATGAACAACATTGTCGGCCTCTATACATTTTGTATTGATGGGATCAGCCCGTGGACAATCATCCGTTGACAAATCGTATTGATACAAATATTTTTTATTCTATCCTATTACCCGGACCGCAAATCGTAATGTTGTTTATGCATGATGCGGACTGCGTTTACTTAGGACCGCAGAGGCCATTTGTGGATATCCGTTTTTTTCACTGGACGACGGACCTTCAAAAAACGGATATCCTTTATTTGCTGTCAATTTTCCCGCCCGAACTATGTCAGATGCATGTGCACACGTTCATTATAAACCATACACCACCGCTAAATCCGGCGAAAAAATCGGGCCGTAGTCCGGTCAAAAAACGAATGTTTACAAGCGGCCAGACCGTATCCAGTACATCCACGCACCTGATGCACGACCAAGTCTTCGAGCGGTACAGGACGCGCGCAGAACTCGCAGGGCAGGCGGACCGTCTGCTCGTTGTTTACATGCTCTTCGAGACTCATGACATGAAGTTTAGAGCTATAGTCTGGTCCGTGAGCACTTAGAATTTTGTCCAATGACCCCAAACTACCCATCTTTATCGCTCGCGCGTAATTATATTGCTGTCGCGCTCACACACTCACTGCGGGCGCCCGTCGCATAGTCACGACAGCAATATAAATATGCGCGGGCGATAAGGATGGGTAGCTTGGGGTCATTGGACGAAACGGACTAAATCTATAGTCTGCACCAGACTATAGATTAAGTTCAGGACAAGATGGCGCTGTACAACCAATCACATCCACCCNAAAACATAGAATTTTCGGATAGATTCAGTTTATTTTGTAACCTATTATTAGTATAGTTTCTAATATTATGTGATTTTACTAAATGTATGGAAGCCGGAAACATTGAATTTTCGGATAGATCCAGTTTATTTGGTAACCTATTATTGGTACCGTTGGATAGAGCTCGTAAAGCACTTTCAGGATCAGTAACCAGTTTTTGGATATCTTGTATAGTTTAGAAATAATCGAGTGAGATCACTTATCGTTTCCACCCTGTATACAATATAAAGTATTTGACACTGGATGCGTTTTGTAGGTAGGTCAAAGTAAACGCAGCCCGCATCATATATGAACAACATTGTCGGCCTCTATACATTTTGTATTGATGGGATCAGCCCGTGGACAATCATCCGTTGACAAATCGTATTGATACAAATATTTTTTATTCTATCCTATTACCCGGACCGCAAATCGTAATGTTGTTTATGCATGATGCGGACTGCGTTTACTTAGGACCGCAGAGGCCATTTGTGGATATCCGTTTTTTTCACTGGACGACGGACCTTCAAAAAACGGATATCCTTTATTTGCTGTCAATTTTCCCGCCCGAACTATGTCAGATGCATGTGCACACGTTCATTATAAACCATACACCACCGCTAAATCCGGCGAAAAAATCGGGCCGTAGTCCGGTCAAAAAACGAATGTTTACAAGCGGCCAGACCGTATCCAGTACATCCACGCACCTGATGGACGACCAAGTCTTCGAGCGGTACAGGACGCGCGCAGAACTCGCAGGGCAGGCGGACCGCCTCCTCGTTGGAGTTGGAGTTCGAGTCCGCGCTCGAGGAAGACGAGCGCCGCCGGTTGTTCCTGCAACACATTTTTTTTATCCACAACGAGGAAGCTCTTGGCCTGTATCTCACCTGATGGTAAGTGATGATCAGGCTGAAGGCGAAAACGAGCTTCACCCGGAATCCTCAACCACGGAGGAACTGGCTATCTTACCTCTTACTGCCGGAACACAATAATGCTGTTAACATTGTTGTTATGGCGACAGACATAGGTAAGATGGTGGTAGCTAGCCAGGCGGACTTAGAACAAGCCCTACTGCCAACCAAACCGAACAGAAAAATCTGCCCCCACTGGGAATCGAACCCGGGACCTCTGTGTCTGAAGCAGGTGGTCTTACCACTAGACCACAGAGGCGGTTGTAACATACAACATTTCTTCGTTCTTTCTTTCAACGCCACATATTGTTCCTACAACACCACTGCTCGCCCCGGTTTGTCATCACTTGTCACAATAATTATAATCGTCATTGATTCTCAACCGAAAGATCACTGCTAGACAAAAGTGTAGCCCAAATGAGAAGTAGCCCAAGTGAGAAGTAGCCATAATGAGAATTAGCCGTAATGCGCCTAAACCGTTTTGATGGTTGGTTGTGCCGTTGACTGCTAATAGAGAAAATGACACGAAATGTAACTGTAACAAACTAAATTCAAAAAATTCAGAAAGCTGATCAAAGATTAAATAAAAACTTACAATTCTTCTTCATTCCAAACGTTGGCATTGTAAGGAGCAGTCACCTGAAACGAATGAACAAAAACTGTTGTATTCGCCATATAGAAATTGTATAAAAATAAAACTTACTGAGAAAGAGCAAAAGTACGTTTAGAAAACATAATGTCATTTCACATAATTACACAAATACTCTAGATACGAAATATTAACATTTGTCTCCTACGGGAATTGAAACCGCAACCGTAAAGTACCAAGTATTTTCAGCGATTCATACTTTTTATGAGCTGTCAAAACGCGATTCACCCACGGATTTCCTATGAAAATAGTACCAATGACGTCACAAATTCGCCCACCCGATTGACTGCTCGATGATTTCAAAACAACTAAAAATAAAGTTTTACATTTCATTGAAAAATAAGAACAGTTTGAAGCTTGAATGAAAATATTGTTTTGGAAACATTGTGGGGCTAATAAAAGTATAAATGATGCCAGTTGGTTTATACATTTTTGTAATATTATGTAACTAATGCCTACTATTGACGTTGCAATGCCCAAGCAGGGTTCATGTTTAGCTCTAAGACACCTACAATTTAACAACCAATGTACTACATGATGCAATGAGCCAATGAATAAATAAATTATGAGAAAAAATACCTCATTGAGCCCTCGTCGCAGCGCCATAAGGGAAAACTTGATTTCGTTGAAACGGTCGCCTACCCTCGCGTCATTCTCATTGTTTCCCAAGTCCCCGTTATTTCGAGAGCTCCGGTCCCCATTGCTTCGCAAGTTTCGGTCCCCATTGCTTCGCATGCTACGGTCCCCGTTGCTTCGGGTGCTTCGGTCCCCGTTGCTTCCCGAGCTCCGGTCCCCGTTGCTTCGGTCCCCGTTGCTTCCGGAGCTTCGGTCCCCGTTACTACCCCAGCTTCGGTCCCCGCTGCCTCTGAGCCTGGCTGGTGGTCGCGGTTGCCAGTGGTTGCCTTCCGCTATCAAGTCTGGAGCCGCCGCCGGTGGTTCGGGTATCGGTTCAAGATTGAGCGATGAGACCCTGGATTAAAGATATAAGTAGAATGTTTATTGTGAAGGAACCAGCTTTTAATTATGTGATAATGGCTACCCTGTTTAATTCAAAAAATAAAACAAGTACCCCCTTATTAATGAAAAGTTACGCACTAGATGAACTCATAGACACTTAATCTCTACTGACTTATTTAAGGTCCTCATGCCGGCGACCGGGGCGTCCACACTACCAGAGTAAATACAAATGAGTAGGTCATCTTCATAGAAACGCACAGGCGCGGTTTGTATGTGAGCGCGCCAACACGTAAGCGGCGCGCACGCACACACTGACAAAATTCAGCGCACCTCACCGCTAATCCACGCTAAATTTTGTCAGTGTGTGCGTGCGCGCCGCATACGTATTGGCAGAGTAAATACAAATGAGTAGGTCATCTTCATAGAAACGCCCGAGCGCGCCAATACGTATGCGGCGCGCTCACATACAAACCGCGCTCGGTGCGTTTCTATAAAGATGACCTACTCATTTGTATTTACTCTGACACTAGACAGTCGACTACTGACCTCTGCAGGAACTCGTCGGCGCTCATAGGCGTCATGTTGCTGAAATTGTGGTCCCGCGGGCACAATGAGGGATAAGCGCGTTGGCGGGGCTCCTGGGAGCTCATGCCGGCGGCCAGGGCATCCATCCTGCGGAGACGCTCCAGCTTCGCGGCCGGACTCAGGACTGGAGGAAGACCTGAAATGGAGACGTTGATTGGAATCTCGATAGTAGCAGGCCTGTTCATCTCCGCGAGTTTACATCGAAAACAAAACACGCACGATGGCCCACCTACAGGATACTATTCGACAAGGCCTCACATATGAGCGAACATTGACTCACGCACGCGTATTCTTGTGTATGATGGAAGAAAATAAAGAAAATGGTGTACTAAATACTGTGCAGTATTTAACTGCCTAAATAATAATAAAAACACAGAATGTACTTTTTTAAATTGCCTCAAGACACTGAGAGCTAAATAAGTAGTTAACATTATTCATGATAATTCATGCTAAATCATGTATTTCCTCCGCCATTTTCCGCAGTTTGGCACCTCACGTCACATCATTTTACCGAAGTCAGCCCTATAGCTTCGGCGCAGTGCCGATCACTGACGTTTGTCAACAAAATGGTGCTTGACTCTTGAGACAGGCTAAATTACACCATATTGTTAATGACATTGAGCATACATTTTTTTAAATACCTTCGCGAAGTAAAACTTCTGTACGTAGTACTTATTATTATTCTGTGATAGTAGTAACACTAGTAACTCGCCTAACTTTTTGACATTTTTGACATGTTTATTTGAAACTAGCTTTTCCCCCGCGGCTTCGCCCGCGTGGAATTTTGTCTGTCACAGAAAAACAATATCGCGCGCGTTTTATTTGGTCACCGTTTAGACCTACCCTGGACTACGACAAACGTTTTAAAACCAAAATCAGCTCAATCGGCCTAGAAGTTCTCGAGTTTTAATCAGACTAACGAACATCAATTCATTTTTATTTATATAGATAGATAGAAGAAGATAGAAGATAAGTAATTGTACTGTTTTTTGTTAATTTTATAGTTATTGTTATTGTAATTTTTCTTTTAATGTGAATTTTAATTAATTTTTGTTTATTTTATTGTATTACATTCTTTTTGCCCCTGCGTACAAGGTACCCACTGAAAACCAGTGTCTTGGCACTTGGCAGTAAAATGTCAACTGTCAAGATGATACTGAGTGGGTGACCTCTTTGGCAACATTAATTTTTTTTCTCTTTTCTCTTCATTGTTTTTGCACTTTTTTTTATTAGTTGTCAAATATATATTTTTTCTTTCTTTCTTCTTAGTATCTATGTAAATAAAGAGGACTGTAAAACAAAAACAAGAATTAAATTATTCTTGCCCTGAAATCAATAAAAAGAGCAGGGACTTAGTCGAGTCTAGTTTCTCAAAAAGTTGGTCATTCATATTCCTTCATGAAAATATACAAGTAAAGGTACAATACCGACAGACGCGGGGAGTTTGATCCGGCAATCCGAGCGTCATTATTGTAGTGTGCGTGTGCACTCATGGATGATTTAGCGTGTACCGATAACACTCAAACATTAGCGGAACAATGGTGGGGCGCGTCTTTGTGGATGGATCCATACCTTGCGCAACGTTGATAGCGCCCTCCTCGTCCTGTTGGCGTCGCATGGCGCTGTAGTAGGGTAGGTACTCACCTGCCATGTAACGTAACCAACCTTCAAGTGAGTACGGCTCGTCCACGGTCACCGCGTATCTGGCTGCGAGCTCCTGGATCCTACTGCGAGCCGCCTTTGTGCTCGCAGTGATACCGCCACTCGGCGGGTCGCTGCGATCTCCCTGCGAACCACGCGCGAGCAGCGAGCAGCGGGCTCGTGCCTATGTACTCACTTGATACAGTATCTGATACATTCCATGCTACACGGCTAAAGCTTGGTCCGTGAGCACGTAGAAATTTGTCCAATGACCCCAAGCTACCCATCTTATCGCTCGCGCGTAATTATGTTGCTATCGCGCTCGCACAGTCACTGCGGGTGCCCGTCGCACAGTCGCGACAGCAATATAATTACGCGCGAGCGATAAGGATGGGTAGCTTGGGGTCATTGGACAAAATTCTACGTGCTCACGGACCAGGCTTTAGATGAGTACCCTGGTGCGGCGCCTGCCGCTTGTATCCGGCGCCGCTTGTGTCCGGCGCCGCTTGTGTCCGGCGCCGCTTGTACCCGGCGCCGCTTGTACCCGGCGCCGCTTGTGTCCGGCGCCGCTTGTACCCGGCGCCGCTTGTACCCGGCGCCGCTTGTGTCCGGCGCCGCTTGTATCCGGCGCCGCTTGTACCCGGCGCCGCTTGTGTCCGGCGCCGCTTGTGTCCGGCGCCGCATCAGGCCTCACCTTGCGCCGCGTTGACGGCGCTCTGCTCGCGGCGCGCGCGCTCCTCGTCCTGCTGGCGCCGCATGGCGCTGTAGTAGGCGCGGTCGCCGCTTGTGTCCGGCGCCGCTTGTATCCGGCGCCGCTTGTGTCCGGCGCCGCTTGTACCCGGCGCCGCTTGTACCCGGCGCCGCTTGTAACCGGCGCCGCTTGTGTCCGGCGCCGCTTGTACCCGGCGCCGCATCAGGCCTCACCTTGCGCCGCGTTGACGGCGCTCTGCTCGCGGCGCGCGCGCTCCTCGTCCTGCTGGCGCCGCATGGCGCTGTAGTAGGCGCGGTCGCGGCGCGGCTCCGGCGCCGCTTGTGTCCGGCGCCGCTTGTGTCCGGCGCCGCTTGTGTCCGGCGCCGCATCAGGCCTCACCTTGCGCCGCGTTGACGGCGCTCTGCTCGCGGCGCGCGCGCTCCTCGTCCTGCTGGCGCCGCATGGCGCTGTAGTAGGCGCGGTCGCGGCGCGGCTCCGGCGCCGGTGGCTGCGGCGCTTGACGCTTCTTCACGGCGCCCCGGGACATGCCCCTGTGGGTACAAAACATGGCTTGAAGGGCGTATTCACAAAAGAAGTGTTGCTAATGCATAATCTCATTCAATTCAACCGAAAGATGTCCACAGCTGGACAAAGACCTCAGCCTGCACACACAAGGGTGTCCACAGTGACTGCACTGCCCGCAGATACTTTCCGCAACCTTCACCAAAATATCGGTCCACTGAGTGAGAAGTCTGCCTACGCCAAAGCCTCAGCGAAACCAAGGCTTTCAGCCTGCGTCTGCAATGGCGTGCAAGATGTCGATCAGATGTCATGTACAAACTTTTGCAACGTGTTCACATAGACGCGTCCTTTGATTGGCTGCGGCGGCCGGTGGAAAGTCTGCACACAGCGGTGGCGATCAGACTGCGCTATCAGGGGCGCAGGCTGAACGCTTTGGTTTGGCTGAAGCTTATCATTTTTCGGTCCGTGGTTACCACTCAAGAACTTTTCTGCTTCAACAGCCTTAGAGATGAATATACGAAAGTCAGGGCTACTGTGAGTAGCCCTGACTTTCGTATCCTTCTCAGCGTCAGACACGTTGGTGTTGATCTGCGGCTGGTCGTTGGTCCTCTTGAGCGGCAGCCTCGCGTCGGGGGCACGCGACCCGCCCGCTACGGGCCCCAAGCTAGACCCCATACGGGGCCGGCTATTGAAGGAGCATATCTATAAGCTGTTGGCTACTCACAGGTCCTTCTTGACCTTCTCAGCGTCAGACACATTGGTGTTGATCTGCAGCTGGGCGTTGGTCTTCTTGAGCGGCAGCTTTTGAGCCTCAGGCTCCAAGCTAGACCCCGTACGGGGCCGGCTATTGAAGGAACATATCTATCAATCAGCTGTGGGCTACTCACAGCTTCTTCTTGACCTTCTCCGCGTCAGACACGTTGGTGTTGATCTGCGGCTGGTCGTTGGTCCTCTTGAGCGGCAGCCTCGCGTCGGGGGCACGCGACCCGCCCTCCACGGGCCCCAAGCTAGACCCCGTACGGGGCCGGCTATTGGAGGAACATATCTTATTAACTATGGGCTACTCACAGCTCCTTCTTGACCTTCTCAGCGTCAGACACGTTGGTGTTGATCTGCGGCTGGTCGTTGGTCCTCTTGAGCGGCAGCCTCGCGTCGGGGGCACGCGACCCACCCGCTACGGGCTCCGAGCTGCTACTGGTCCCTGGGCGGGGCCGGCTGTTGGAGGAACAGGATATTTGACTCTGGTTTTAGATAAAACTAAGACAATCTAATACGTAATTTACTCATATGCAACAAGAAACTTCTGGATTAGTCTGCTTATCTTTGATGCGATCTAATGGCAGGACAAGATTTAATGCAATTTGCAAGTGTCTAAAAAAGACCTAGTACTATAGGGGTCATCCATAAAGTACGTCACACGTAAAGAGGGGGGGGAGGGGGTTGACAAAGTGTGACATGGTGTGACATGGTGTGACAAGGGGTGGGAGGGGTCCTAAGTTTCGTGACATAACATTTAAATTGTTTCAAATATTTGATATAATGTTGATTTCATAAAAAAAGTACTTAATTTAAATGGAAATAAAACTAATTTCGGAACTGCTGTTTTAATAATTTTATGATGTGAAATTGCAAAACATGTGACGTCACACTAGGGAGGGGGGGGGTTTAAGCTAGAACATTATGGCGTATCAGGCAAGGCCTTAAGCCTATTACACTCTTACCTCTCAGACAGATTACAAAAAGTAAATATTCACGGAACTAACTCTTCGGGCGCCCCCCTAAAAATGGGAGTGCCCCAAGGCTCAATACTGGGACCATTGCTCTTTCTGATTTATATAAATGATCTACCTTTTTATTCAAAGGACCTTTGTGAGATAGTATTATTTGCTGATGACACTTCTTTAATTTTTAAAACTGACAGGCGTCAGGAAATATTTGACGACGTGAATAATGCTCTTTCCAAAGTATTAGACTGGTTTACAACTAATAATTTGCTATTAAACGCAAAAAAAACCAAATGTTTAAAATTCACTATGCCTAATGTCAAACAAGTTAATACTAATATTACAGTAAATAATGAACGCATTGAACTGATAAACTCTACTGTCTTTCTAGGTATTACCCTAGACTGTAAATTACAATGGGGCCCCCATATTGCTGCCTTGGCGGGAAGACTTAGTTCAGCTGCCTTTGCGGTGAGAAAGATCAGAAACTTGACTGATGTTGAAACAGCAAGGCTTGTATATTTTAGTTATTTTCATAGTATTATGTCTTATGGTCTTTTACTGTGGGGCTCAGCAGCAGACATAGAATCAATTTTCATTTTACAGAAAAGAGCTGTTCGGGCAATATACGGTCTTAAACCACGTGACTCGCTTAGAGAAGTTTTTAAAGAAATCAATATATTGACTGTGGCTTCGCAATATATATTTGATAACATTATGTATGTCCGTAAACATCTACATTTATTTACTAAGAAAAGCGACGTCCACTCATTTAACACGAGACATAAGAATAAACTTGCTGTTCCATCTTTTAGGTTGCATAAGATAGGTAATTCATTCTTGGGGAAATGTATTACCATATTTAACAAAATACCACACAACCTTGTTGTTGCCAATAAACAAATTTAAGATACATATAAAAAATACCCTTATGTCCAAAGGGTACTACAAGATTCGAGACTATATTGATGACAAGGATGCGTGGTCAGTTCAGTCTGCACATATTTGATGTACTCGAATTTGGTTATTCTTACCGTTAGATAATTCCTGGCAATTAGTGGTGACTGAGTTTGTTCCGGCGTTTCTTCTCAGCACTTGCCATATGTTTGTCTCGAAGCGCTGGTAGGGCCCAAAAGATAAGGAGACATGTAAAGTGCCCCTTATGGGCTACCTTTTCTTTTTTTTATTATTTACTATATTTTGACGTTCATAAGTGCCACTTGTGGTCTAAACTGAATAAATACTTTTGATTTTGATTTTTTGATTTGATTATCCATTCTCCTTTTATTACGCTATACCCACAGAAATCTAAAATGTTAGTTAGGGACGGGCACTGGGCCTGGGATTGTTGAACTTGCCTGTTCTCCGTCCTAGGCCTCTCCTGCATCACGTTGATGTTCCTCAGGAAGCCATTGGTGCCGTTAGCAGCCGGCCTCGGAACTTGAGGCAGCTTGGTTGGCTAGGGCCGGGTACTGGGTCTGGAAGTATTGAACTTACCTGTTCTCCGTCCAAGGCCGCTCCTGCGTCACGTTGATATTCTTGAGTACTCCGTTGGTGCCAGCCTCAGGATACGAGGCAGCTTGGTCGGCTCTGCAGGGACTGTCACTGGGCCTGGGATTGTTGAACTTACCTGTTCTCCGTCCTAGGCCTCTCTTGAGTCACGTTGATGTTCTTGAGGACTCCATTGGTGCCGCTAGCAGCCGCGCTGGTGGAGGCTCCATTAGTAGCCGCCGGCGGGCTCAGCCTCGGGACGCGAGGCAGCTTGGCCGGCTCAGTAGGGACGGGCACTGGGTCTGGAATTGTATTGCAATGCTGTAGCTAAGTAGTTTTTGATTACGACTTCGCTCGATAAAATTTGGACCCACATTTTATCCCCTTAAAATCTTTTTTAGCGGATGCCTACGTCATAATGAGTATCAGCGTGCTAACCAGTGTTTGCTATCAGTCAGTGACAGTTGCATTTAATAATGTTTACGTTCAGGGAGTGAAAACGCTCATTGAGCGAAAAATCTGCTCACGATGCGTTGTGCACACATCGGACACATTGGGCAATGACTTATTCTGGTATACGTTGGGTCCCGCCCCGCCCCAGGATGTTAGGGTACCGATTCGAAGGTGATGGTTGATATAATCACTCGTGAGCTATGATATTAATCGCACCCATCCCCCGCGTGCCATGGCAAGTCAGGGGCCAAGCCCCTCTGGACAACTAACCATAAAGTCCGGTCGCCGAGCAGATAGAATTTCGTACAATGACCCCAAGCTACCCATCCTTATCGCTCGCGTGTAATTATATTGCTGTCGCGACTGTGAGACGGGCGGCCGCAGTGAGTTTGCGAGCGCGACAGCAAACGGGACTATTCCCACCTCTCGTTCCCACCGCTGCAATTCCTGTGTAGCCAGGATCTACAGCTTGACCGCCAATCAAAACCCAACCAGTTTTGGGCTGACACTGTGTAGGTTTGTTGTCGACACGAAAAGAAGAAGACCCAACCAGTGAAGGTCAAGTTTGTCCCGGGACAGCAATATAATTACGCGCGAGCGATAAGGACGGGTAGCTTGGGATCATTGTATCTTGCTCGGCGATCGGACTTTAGATACGCCAATGCTTACCGTCGTCGAGGCGCAGGAAGCCGTGGTTGGAGTCTCTATGCAGCTGGCGGTACTTGATCATGACCCACTCGCGGCAGTCGGGGCATTGCTCCGTGCGAGCCCCGCAGTAGCCCTCGTGCGCTGGTAATTCCCGCCGGGGAAGTTCCAGCTCGCAAAATCTAGAAGAAAGTAAACAAATATGTCTATCGGCCGTAGCAATAGTTGATAACAAAACCTAAAAAGAAATAATACATATTATGTCTACCGTAAACCTACACTGAGTGCTTTTTTCCTGTGATGCGGATTTCGATACGCGTGCGGATCTGGTCTGTAAAATCTTGCGTGTAAAATGACGCTGCTGGTTGCACGCAGAACAAAGATTTTGGATTGTGTGCCCACAGATCCGGACGCGTGCCGAATTCCGCATACCGATCATTCATTCGCATCCAAAAAAGGCACTGAAGACACACTTCTTTTAAAAAAAATTCGCTTCTTAAATTCTAGCCCTGATTACTGAGCAAGTTTTCAAATAGCTAGCGTCATAATAATTATTATGTTCTCACCTGCAAGACTTGATGGTGTGCGCACAGGAATCCCTGATGTGGTCCTCCAGGTCTGTTCCGCAGACGCTTTCGCCACACTTCTTGCAGGGCACTGTCGACAATAGTTTAAGTTAGCACCTGGAAATTAAACACCTCAAAACTAGATGACTGAGTTTCTTCCACTATTTCTACTCATCACCATGTTGACCCATAGATACAGCAGGAGGACCGTGTGGGCCCTGCCCACCTCTGAATGGTCTAGTGCCCACCTTACAATCAGTGGCGTAGCTAGGTAACCAAGGGCCCTGGGGCAAATAAAAAAAATGGGCCCCACTGCAATCTAAACTGGTTAGGTTTTATCAAGTTTATTGACATTTAAGCTTACTTACTTCTGATACAGCTTTCGAATTTCTCTCTATTTATTTTGAAAATGGGAGAAATTTTCACGGTTCAGTTCAATTGAGATTTTCTGGTAAGGATTCAGGTGACCCCTGAGCTTGGGGGCCCCAGGGCACTGCCCCACCTTACTCAATACTCAATCGTTTATTGCATAATAACCACATTAGCATTCACATTAGGTCTTACAATTTAGGCAGTTATACAATGTGGACCCAGTTAGGGCACAGCAACTTTAGGAAGGAGACAGAACGACGATCTTAATATCATGTCACGTCAGGGGTCAGGCCCCCCCGAATAATGATGATTCAGAAGTGGTGGCAGGGTAGGGCATGTTATATTTGGGATAACCTTATTGAATCATAAGAAATTGAAAACCATTACAAACTGAGGTGGAATTGTGCAAAGCAAAGCGTTTGACAGAATAATCGTACGTTATGAACTGTCAAATGATAACGATTGCTTTACACAATTCCACCTCAGATCTTCATGAAGAATCTCTCTCTTGCTAGTTCAATATGTACAAGTGCCCTAGAAAAGGCCTAAGTGCTGAAATTTGATATGAATTGAATTGAAAACACATTCCCTTACACAATTTGTGCATTTTCTCATGATGCTGCTGCAGCTCTGCTTGCGGCACCGGCTCCTTGCACACCGGGCAGATCTTGATGTTGCGAGCACAGTGAACCGTGTGGATGGTGTAGTTCACTGCTGGGATCTCGCGCTTACTGCAAGAGAGCATATTATGTCAAGCATGGCAATAATAAATTGAAGATTATGTCGCATAGGCCAAAACTAGGTCAAAATGTTATGCCTGACTGTAATCGGAGCTCAGACTTAATATTGTATAATATTTTTGTGTCAAAAGTATTGTTATTGGCTTTTTCTCTGTAGCTGTGCCTTACGAATAGATAAATAAATTAGGATAGCACAAAATTTGCATATTGTAGACTTATCTTTATAGAAATTTAAATAATCAGATAAAAAAATATTAAATCATAGGAAGTGTTTTGTATTTAATAATTAATAAGGCATACTTGCTTAATTTATCAATCAATGACTATTGTAATTGGATCCAATCTAAAAGATAAGATAATTTCAATTTGTTTACATGCTTGAAAGTTAATAGACTTTCTACTTTTCATACTGATATGAATTGGGGAAGTAAACCATAATCCATGGCATATTTATATTAAAATAATATAATATAAAAAGTAGGTACATGAGAGGCTCATAATTTTTTTTATTTTTGAGAAGGTATTGCTTTAAAATTCAAGTTCTTAATGAAAAGTTGAAAATGTAACAACAGCTTTTGATTAATTTATAATTAAATAGTCTAGAGTAGACACTGTGTGCCAATCTTGTGCCGTGTCGTTGAGCAATAGGCTCTACGTGAAATTATCATGTTGAATACAATAAAGAAAATAGTATTTTATTAACAGTTCTTAGAGTTGTAGTTGCTTTACAACTGATTAACTGACATTTCAGTCCGAATGAACATGAATGACAGAAATGTCACTTAATCAGTTGTAAGAAATTACGACTCTAAGAACTGTTAATAAAATACAATTTTCTTTACGGCCGTGTAAGTGCGCTCCGACGCGCTCCGCCGCGCGCCGGTCAATGGGCATCGTACCTAACAGTATCATGACATGTCAAGGGCCAGTCCCCCTTAATAATGTCGGTACAGAAGTGGTGGTAGGGTCATCATCAACAGCCCTTTACAGTCCACTGCTGGACTATGAGCCTCCTCCACTATAGTGGAGGGTTTTGCCATAATCTCCACGCTTGGCAGGCGGGTTGGAGATCGCAGTTTAAAAGATTGATGTTTTTCAGAGAGCGCTGCTGCCCATTCTCTTGATTTGTAGTATGATGTGTAGTCCCCAAGTCGCCTCTTACGACACCCGCGGGAAGAGTAGGGGTTGGTGACAAATGTATTCTACTCTGCCGTCACCACACGGCAAGGTGGTAGGGTAGGGCATGATATATTTGGGATACGTACAAGCGCCCTGGAAAAGCCTAAGTACTGAGAAAATTAATTAAATTGAAAACACATTCCCTTACACAATTTGTGCATTTTCTCATGATGCTGCTGCAGCTCTGCTTGCGGTACCGGCTCCTTGCACACCGGGCAGATCTTGATATTACGTGCACAGTGAACCGTGTGGATGGTGTAGTTCACTGCTGGGATCTCGCGCTTACTGCAAGAGAGCATATGTCAAGCATGGCAATAATAAATTGAAGATTATGTCGCATAGGCCAAAACTAGGTTCAAATGTTGTTCCTGGCTGTAAAAGGAGCTCAGATTTAAATTGTATAATGCAGGGGTGGCCAACTGGTCGATCGCGAATATTAGTCCAGTCGATCGTGGCAAGGCAAAAAATACTACATGATTGTGTACTAAACTATGCTGTTTTATTAAGATTTCAAGAAGTATGTAAGTGATAAATCGCCCAGGGTTTCATTAGTAAACAGTAGATCTTATGTCTAATCAAGTTGGCCACCCCTGGTATAATGATATTGTGTCAAAAGTATTGTTATTGGCTTTTTCTCTGTTTCTGTACCTTTCAAATAAATAAATTAGGTAGCACATTACATTAGACTTTACTTTGTAACAATAAATATTAAATCATAGAAATTGTTCTGTATAGTGTAAGGCATGATTACTTTTTATCAATCAATGACTATCGTAATTGGATCCAATCTAAAAGATAAGATAACTGCAATTTGTTTACATGCTTGAAAGTTATTCTATAGACTTTCTACTTTTCATACTGATAAAAATTGGGAAAGTAAATTATAACCATGGCATATTTATATTAAAATAATATAATTTAATAAGTAGGTACATGAGAGGCTCATAATTTTTTTTATTTTTGAGAAGGTATTGCTTTAAAATTCAAGTTCTTAATGAAAAGTTGAAAATGTAACAACAGCTTTTGATTAATTTATAATTAAATAGTCTAGAGTAGACACTGTGTGCCAATCTTGTGCCGTGTCGTTGAGCAATAGGCGCTACGTGAAATTATCATGTTGAATACGAGGCGAATGAAGTAGACATAGCAACAATTTTCATAACAAAATCAAGTGTAGATTGAGCCAGATTGCAAAACTGAAACTCGGCCTTTCCAAGTGATATCGAATTTTTCAAACAATCGGCCACGAGAGGTAAACAACCGCTCAACAAACTACAACAGCTGTAACTCAAATGCTCTACATTATCTAAAAATAAACTACTAACGTGTGCCGATAAAAATAGGAATTTATTGACACAACATTACAAGACAATTCGCACACGAAACTTACCAATTTGTGCAAGTCTTCGTCTCGGATTCATCCATTTTTCACTGAGAACTTTAACTATCTGCTTTCAATGAAATATTGTAACTTTAGACAAGCACTGTGCGTAAGGCCCGAAGTTTCCGCTTTATCTGAGAACGAACGCCATTTCGCGTTACGATAGAACACACAAAGCACGCACTGTCTACCCTCTAATCAATATTTTATCGATCGTTTATCATTTTTACTCGGTACCCAGCATTAATTTAATTTTTGTTATCACAAAACAATGTTTCGGTGAATCCCGCAAAACTTTTTTCAGATTTTAGTGATGTGCCTGACAGCTGTTACTTGGAATGAANGGAATGAAGTAACGAAGTAACGATAACGTTGCAGATATACCGTTATGCAATAAACGCTGTTAAGTAACTGCCAGTCAGCGTGAGTTAATGGTCATGGTCATCAAAACTCGTCACCAGTTTTTGGGTGGTTTCTTTTGGGCTTTGTCATCGACGCCAAGCGTTAATTCCTCTATGACGTCAAGAGTAATCATTGTTTCATGGACAACCTACCCAACAAAATTTCATCCAGTCCTGGCTGGTAACTAATCTTGAGACTTTTCTGGGGTGGGCACTAGACCATTCTAGGGTGAGCAGTGAGCATAGCAAAAGACTCCATATTATTATATCCCTACCGGTAGCTATAAGTGGAAAAAAGTCCTAGTATCCCTACCAGTGGGGATATGTCGGTAGCCGGTAGGGATATGTGGAATAGGGGCCATTCTGGGCACAGAGGTGGGCACAGCAGCAATCTTGAGACTGCAGCTTCCTAAAATTGTATGTATCGTTTTATAATACGGGAAGTAGTAAAATAAAAACATGAAAGATATTTAATGGCAATGCCAGATTTTGTATGGAAGGTGGCGTCTTTTTTTTTTCGCGCGGCCATCGACCAAACTTTGTTTTTTGATTACAAAATAGTGTAATAAACCAAACTTACTATGACATGTATACCTCTAAACTCAGTCTGAATTGAGTTACGAGCATTAGAAGTTTGATGATTTACATACTAGATTTGCTTTTTGCGCGCAAGTTTTGTAAGAAATTGCAACAAAATATTGCGATATTTTCTTATTGCACTGATTCTACTCCACACTGATGTCTGGAGGCTTAAATGGATGGTATTGTTTGTTTACACATACAATGTCACTATTTTGTTGCAATTTCTTACAANGGAATGAAGTAACGATAACGTTGCAGATATACCGTTATGCAATAAACGCTGATAAGTAACTGCCAGTTAGCGTAAGTTAATGGTCATGGTCATCAAAACTCGTCACCAGTTTTTGGGTGGTTTCTCTTGGCTTGGTCATTGACGCCAAGCGTTAATTCCTCTATGACCTCAAGAGTAATCATTGTTTCATGGACAACCTACCCAACAAAATTTCATCCAGACCTGGAAACTAATCTTGAGACTTTTCTGGGGTGGGCACTAGACAATTCTAGGGTGAGCAGCTCGTCAGAGTAAATATATTCTTTGGTGAGCAGTGAGCATAGCAAAAACTCCATATTATTATATCCCTACCGGTAGCTATAAGTGGAAAAAAAAGTCCTAGTATCCCTACCAGTCGGGATATGTCGGTAATGTGGAATAGGGGCCATTCTGGGCACAGAGGTGGGCACAGCAGCAATCTCGAGACTGCAGCTTCCTAAAATTTTATGTATCGTTTTATAATACGGGAAGTTGTAAAATAAAAACATGAAAGATATTTAATTATTTTATTATCATAGCTATCTTATAACTATAAAACCAATACATTCATTGAATGACTACATATTCCTTCAAACTAACAACTAGTCCTTCAATGACTATGATTGTATTTTTCTTTATAAATAATATAGCATTAACAAGTTAATATATCACACAGTAGCCTTTAACACTAATTTCTAACACGATTTGTGTCGAACGACGTAGTTAACATAATATAACCTCAATATTACACACTGTACATGGTCATACACACATAGGTAGGACATAGGTTTAGCTAGTGCTTAGGCAACTAACTAAAGGGTCATAAGTGGACAATAATTTCTATTCATACCCTAGCATTCTTACAAGTTAAAGTTAAGCGTTATTTATATGAGATTGGGTTGCACAAGCCTCTTAAAAACGAGGAACATCATATTTACAAAAAAAAGGAACTAGGAATTACACCATTAATATTCATAGAACAGACAAAAAATCTTATCTCTGATAAACAAAAATATGAGTACATTGTACTTTAGTTGATAGTATAAATTCCAGGTCTTAAAAATACCTTAGGGTGGTAAGGACCAGGGTTCGAAAATATCCGATATTTATTATAAATATCAAAATATCGGATATTTATGATATATATCGGATATATATCAACTTTGATATATATCAATTTTGTATGAAAGCCATACTATTATTTTATTGTATTATTCATGAATATTATTGCATAAGTGTTACATAAACATGTTTTTAATGTTTTTAAAACTTAAAATCAGAGAAATAAAGCAAAAACATAAAATTTCTTTGAAATACGGCAAAATGAACTAAAAAAATAAAAATCTTATGTCAAAAAGTACAAATACAGTAACAAATTTTAAAAGTTGATATATATCATTAAAACCGGCTTGATATATATCGGATATATATCCGATATATATCAAGATATATATCCCTTGATATATATCCTCGAACCCTGGTAAGGACCCACGCTAAAACTTTCACACATGCCCGTGGCTCACGCGAGTTTTAGTGGAGGCCATAATAAAGTTTTAAGAGACCAGTGTGACCCTTTTAACTATGATTTGATAGTTCACTCTTTATAAATATAAATAGTTTTTTTTTTCTAATATTCAGAACACAACTGTCTTGTGCGTCACACATTTGCAGTTCGCTAGTACTGGGACCGCGAGAAGCCGAGACCCACGCCTCGCATGGTGTGCGTAGTGGCTCGGGCAACCTCGTACTGAGCTTGCATGGCTTGGAACAGCTCCTCTTGCTTCTTGATGGGGTCCGCTGATGGAGGTGGCTTCTCTGCTTTGACTGCCTCTGTATAAATGAAAAAAATAAAATAAATAACGAAATATTTAAAAAAATGCCTACCCTAGTTGGACCGAACCGCCACGGAAACCGGTTGGTCGCCGCACATCACTAACGATTCAAATACAAATATTTATTTGATCTATCAAAGATGGCCTCTTGTCGTCTCTCTTGCTCCATCCACAAGACAGCTCATGCGTTTCACAACTTACCGAAACTACATTATGTAAACCAAAACAAGTCAGTTTTTAGAATCAATCCATACAAAAAGTTACTGTTATAGCGTCAGAATCTTTCAGATACGAGAGCATTTTTATAGATTTATGTTATGCCCTAGACAAGCGGTACAATGTGCGAGTTGAAATGTCGAAAGATGGTTGAAAGGCCTTTTGTTTGTATGGAGTTACATCGGATTCGATTCGATCGTAAAGTGCCACTTGTCTAGACCTACAAGTAGACTACTCACCGGGGTCGCGTATGCCCATAAGCCGCATAAACTTGGAGGCCTGGCGCCCGTCGCTGTCCTGGGCGAAGCGTGCGCCCGTCCACTGGCCCGCCGGCGCCGCCGCCTCGGCCTTCGCTTTGGCGCCCCATAACAGCTTGCGCTTCTGCACCTGCGGACAAACAAGTCCATCGTCAACGGGGCACTTTGCGATATAAAAAATCATGAAGCAGGGTACTCATCTAGCCGTGTAGCATGTAATGTAACAGATACTGTATCAAGTGAGTACATAGGCACGAGCCCGCTGCTCGCTGCTCGCGCGTGGTTCGCAGGGAGATCGCAGCGACCCGCCGACTGGCGGTATCACTGCGAGCACAAAGGCGGCTCGCAGTAGGATTCAGGAGCTCGCAGCTAGATACGCGGTGACCGTGGACGAGCCGTACTCACTTGAAGGTTGGTTACGTTACGTGCTATATGGCAGGTGAGTACTCTGTCTAAGATGCGCGTCACGGCACAATTTATCTAAGCATTTCATCGATTTTAGATGATAAACTTATACATTAGTCATCAGAAATCGAAAATAAATTATACCGTGGTGCACATTATAAGTCAGCAGGAGAACTATTCTTCAAAGCCTAGGATTCGCGTCACGATATAATCTTATCGTCGATATTAGACGACAAAAGTATGGGTTTAGGGTCTAAAATCGATAAAACGAAATAATGGCGAGCATCCTAGGCTAGCAGGAGAAATAGGAAGAATTATCTAAAGCCAAACAAAAGTGATAACATTTTATCGACGATTTTATTCGATAAATTGCTTGGATAAAAGTTTGTCGTGGCGCCCATCCGAGACCTACTGGGGAGACTATTCTGTAAAGTCAAGCCAGTAAAACTCTAGCAGCCGTCCCTTCCTCTCGGTGTAGTAGTAGGTGATGAACTGAATTGTTTAATCGCGCGCAATCAATCATTCGATTTGTATTTATCTGTGCACTAATATTACTATTTATGTATGTTTATCTAGACAATTTTATGCAGCTTACTATTTTATTTATTTTACCAATGGTCCGTGATCCTCACTCGGCATGGGGCACACTGAAAACCAGCGCCGTGGCCTTCGTCACCGTGGGCCACGGCATATGCTGAGTGGGGTCCCGTTGCAGTGGGCATCTTGTTGGTGAATGGGTGGAACTGCTCAGTTTACTCTTGTTTTTATTTTTTCTTCTTCCATTATTATGTGCCACTGTCATGTCTATGTAATTGCCTGTATTTGTGTGATGTCCATTGTAATAAATGTATCTTTCTTTCTTTCTAGTAACTTTGTCTAGCTGGGTCTGTGATTACACCCTTTACGATAGCCTTATCCACTGACCTGGTCGAGGATCTTGGAGGTGTTGGCGGCGCCCGGGTTGTAGTAGGAGGGCAGCGAGGAGGCCGGCGCGTCGCCCGCGGCCGCTCGTAGCTGCTGCGCAGTCGCCATCGACCCGTCCGGCGTCTTGATCTGGAGCCCTGAGGAGAAAATCATCATCATATCAGGAACTCGCTTTCCGCCCGCGGCTTCGCCCGCGTGGAATTTTGTCTGTCACAGAAAAACCTTATCGCGCGCGTCCCTGTTTCAAAAACCGGGGTAAAAACTATCTTATGTCCTTTCCCGGGACTCAAAACTCATTTATTAGTGTAAATAGGCTTTAAAAAAGCACTTTTACACGTCCCAGTATCAACCCTATCACTGCTTCAGGACAATAAATGGGCCAGTGCTGAGAAGAAGCAGCGCAAGAAACTCAGACACAATTGTCAGCCTCTTTTTCAAAGGTTTACAGTTTTAAACTATCTCTATGCCAAATTTCATAAAAATCGGTTCAGTGGTTTAGGCGTGAAAGCAAAACAGACAGGCAGAGTTACTTTCGGACAGTGGACATCCTATCTATAATATTAGTATAGATAGGATGTCCACTGCTGAACATAGGCCTCCTCCCCCTATGAACACTATACGCGGCGTCCTACAGCAGTTCCTATCGACGTCTGTTCAGACGTGGTGTTCACCACAGAACATTTTTATAGTAAGCATTGTTACGCGGCCTACGGCGTTTCTAGTCTAGTATAGGGATGGCGAGTTAATTGTACACAACAACATACACAATATTTTGATCATACCACGCGATCACAAAGTGTACAAAGAAGTTTTAGAATATTACGAAAGAACGTATTATTGTATCAGTAGCAGTTTCGAAACAGTAAATAAAAATTAACTTACCCATTTTTTCCATAACTTCTAATTTCTTGTTGACTTTGTACGATGATGGGCGGTAATCGCCAGATGGTGGGGATCCCCGTCTCTCTCCACTAAAATTAAATAAATAAATGTTAAAACCAGACATAAATACAAATTTACAAAAAGTCTATGATGATGCAGAATGACGGCCATCGTTTTTTATTTAGTCAACAGTTGGCATCACTGGCGTTTGACAGGGCCTTGTAGGGCCATCCTAGTGAGTGCAAATGCTATAGTCCTTCTACCGCTTCTGTCTTAGCCACTAGCAAGGAACGACTTTACTCTATGGCGACGGTGTGAGCACTAAATCTATAGCCCTCATTTCATGCCATTAAACAAGTGTTTATTCATTTAAATGAATGAATTACCTAGAAGTAGATGGTGGTGGGAAAGCCGCGCCGCGGGAGCGCTCTCTAGACCGGGACCGCTCGCGTCTGTCAGGATGCCTGTGGGACCTGGGAACAAGATAAACGCCTTGCAGTTAGTCTGTGTAATCTTTTAAAAAATAGTTCCGTTAACCCTACAATGCTTGCGTGTTCACCACAATAGTCCAGCAGGGGTGGGTTTCGAACCCGCGTTCCTCGGATCTCGAGGTCAGTCGGACCCATTAATTTTATTGGAATATAGTCGTTCACAATTTTTACTTGTTTCCCACCATATAAGTAAGAAATCAATTATTGTTCTTTTTTCTTGTATTTCAAATTGAAATAAATATGTAGTTGTGTCACATAGAAATAAATACTCACCATAAGATGAATAGGAATGCGTACAGAAAAAAGAAACATACTATAAATTATCTTTTATTAGAAAATAATTAGTTTTCAATCTATTGCAGATAAAAAAATTCAATTATACTATGTACCATAGTAAATAAGGGTGTAAACTTAAGTTCGCCTTATGTTCCAATTTATTTGGCATTGAAGATTAAATAAATAAATAAATAAACTATGAACATACCGAGACTCCTCGGAGCGGCGGCCGTGCCTGTCTCTGTCGCGCTCGCGGTCCCTGTCGCGGCGGTCGCGGTCAACGAACCTAGAGACAAGTCACACATTACAATAAGTTAAATTGTTGGCCTTGTGGTTCTGGCAGAATACGTTTCAGTGACAACCGGGTCGCAAAATGTCCACTTCTCGAAATGACAACTTCTTAAAATATCAACTTCGCTAAAAGACAACTTCTCATATTGTCTATTTCTCACAATGACAAATTCGCATTTGGTCAACAACTTCGCATAATGACAACTCTAGAAGAACTAGAACTCTAGAAATAATGAATATAAAATATCAACAAGTAGTTGACATTATGCGAAGTTGACCAAATACGAATTTGTCATTGTGAGAAATAGACATTATGAGAAGTTGTCTTTTAGCGAAGTTGACATTTTAAGAAGTTGTCATTCCGAGAAGTGGACATTTTGCGACCCGGTTGTCGTTTTGAGAAGTTGTCATTCCGAGCTGAAAGGGCAGAATAGAATAGAATCACAACCATTTCCGTGGATGTCGTAAAGGGCGACAAGAAACGAACATCAACTCCCACAGTCCTACCTCGTCTTGTTTTGCCTCAATGAGGGCTATCGTTTTAGCGCTCACCAGTTAGCGCCACTGTAGAGTAAGGTCCTGTCACTTGCTAGTAGCGAAGACAGTGGTACCAGCTCGTGAGCGCGAAAGTGGTAGGAGGACTATCGCATTTGCACTCATCAAGATGGCGCCACTGTAGAGTAAGGTCCTGTCAATCGCCAGGGGTGCCAACTGTTAAGTATAAAAACGATAGCCCTCATTTATTTACCATCGTATACCTAAGGAAGATACGTCGTATTTGAAGTTCTAACTTTGGGAGAGGTAGATCCCTCAGCCTAGGAATAGATTGCCAGCTTTAACGACACATTAATGACAGTAAGGTCTCAGAAGGAAACAGTAGAGGGACAGAGAGGGAAGTTTCCCGGGCTTATAACTCTTATGATCCAAATCAAGTGGTAGTGGGCAGGGCACATAGCTCGTAGAGCTGATGGCCGCTGGGGCAGGAAAGTTCTTGAGTGGCGACCACGAGCCGGAAGACGTAGTGTGGGCAGGTCTCTCACTAGGTGGACCGACGATCTGGTGAAGGTCGCGGGAGGTGCCTGGATGCGAGCGGCGCAGGACCGGTCTTTGTGGAAATCCTTGGAGGAGGCCGATGGAGGGGAATCCTTTGTCCAGCAGTGAACGTCTTTCGGCTAAAACGAACGAACTCTTAACCTTTTTTTTTTCCGGCGAAAAATGCATTGAATTACCTACCTACCCTACGGGGACAGGGTAGGTTATGTGAGGCTCACCAAGTCAGAAGGACAAGGCATACCCACTAAAAGACCCCGGTGCTCCGTCATTCGCCTTAAACGAACTCTAACCTAACCGTAAAATAAATGAAAAGTCGCGGGATCTTACCTGGGCGAGGCTGCGTCCCTCGCGTCGTGGGGCCGGCGCTCGACCGGCGGTGGCTCGCCGCCGAAGGGCCGCAGCTCCATCAGCGCCGGCGGTCTCTCGCCTAGCAGGCCCCGCCGCCCGCTGCGAGGGCCGTTCTTGTCGCATCTACACAATATGCGTGTTTAATGCCCGTTTTCACCATCAATCCCTAATTTTTAAGTGACCCATAAGGAGACACATATCAGGACTTTCGTTTGCATAGGGGTCACTCAAAAATTAAAGATTGATGGTGAAAACAGGCATAAGACTTGTGAACACATTCGTAAATTAGCGTAAAATATCAATTACGGTACAAATTAGATGCGACTACACGCAGCAGTGCAGGTAACGTATTGGTTTCAATGTATTATAGTTTATAAGACGTATTGCTAGCAACGGAAGCCAATATACAGGGTGTCCCAAAAAGTAGTGTCAAGCCAAAGCCCAGAGGTAGATCATCACTAGCGCTACCCGAATCACCCCCATAATATGTTCCGCGATTTTTGATAGTTTTTGTTATGATTGTTTTAAATATGCTTAGGTACTCTTTTGGTTACTGTGACGCGAATAGTTAAAGTACATGCCTGATTTTTTTATTATTATTAGATGAATACTAGGCCTAGCTGATTTAGAAGTATTTACATCCATAACATAAAAATTAAAAAAATCCTGAATATTGTAAAAAAATATTATAACTCGTCAAAAGTCGCGGTGATTGGGGTAGCCCTAGTGATGTTCTAGCTCTGGGCTTCAGCTTGGACAGTATTTTTTGGGACACCCTGTATAAATACATAGAAACCAATATTATGTCGCTTGCTGCAGTGTGTAGTCAGCTTTGAACTTGAGCCTTTGCCACAAACTTTTTCTCTATATTTTTTGTACAGTCGACGACACAAAGATAAGCACTAAAGCTGTTGTCATATGCGCTATTTTGTAAACATGAGGTGTTAAACTACCGCGGTACAAACAGTTTAGTGCACCAGCCGCTATAACAATCTTGTCTGCAAACCTTTTGTTGGCAATCAATTATTTACAATTTTTTTTAAGATTATTAGTAATTTGTATTGCACAAAGTTAGCCCCTCGTGGTAAGCTTGTGTTACGAGTGGGCTCACCTCAATAGTAAAGCGGCGTTGGGATTCGAACCCGCGTTCCTCGGATCTTGAGTCGGCCAGTCCGACCCCTTCACCGTTCGGCTATTGTTTATTCTGATGTACAGTAGACTTTTGATCAAGATATAAAACCAAACATACCTGTCTTTACGCGGCGAGCGTCTCTCACGCTCCTTGTCTTTACGCGACTCGGCCCGCTCCTTGCGGTCAGGCCTGCGGTCGCGGTCGGGCCTGCGGTCACGACTGTCAGCCTGAGGAGACAAATCGCACCTGTCGGGCCGCTCGTCCCGGCGGTCGCCGCGCCCGTCCCGCCGCGGCGACTCGCGGCGGCGGCGGTCGCTGTCGCGGTCGCGGGTGCGGTCGCGGTCGCGGCTGTCATCTGGGGGAAGGAGATTTGTTAATTTCTTTGAAGAATAAATTGAGCAGGCAGGGTTTCAACGCTTCGTTTGCTGAGTTATTAAAATACTTATGCATAAAGGTTACAGACTCATCAAACTGCTGAACCTATAGTGCTGAAATTCGGCACATATCAGTGCCTATCGTGTAATATGTGTACGCGCCACCCTCACACTAACATAAATTAAGGCTTTATATTTGGTGTTGCTGCGTAAACTGAGATANTATGTAAACCAAAACAAGTCAGTTTTTAGAATCATCAATCCATACAAAAATTGTTATACTTGAGCGTCAGAAATTCAGAATCTTCTTCCAGATACGACACAATTTTTAGGTTTATGTTATGATGCTCTAGACAAGTAGTACAATGTGCGAGTTGAAATGTCGAAAGATAGTTGAAAGGCCTTTTTTGTAAGCAGTTACAATAGATTCGATCAAAAAGTGTCACAGGTAGACTACTCACCGGGGTCGCGTATGCCCATAAGCCGCATGAACTTGGAGGCCTGGCGCCCGTCGCTGTCCTGGGCGAAGCGCGCGCCCGTCCACTGGCCCGCCGGCGCCGCCGCCTCGGCCTTCGCTTTGGCGCCCCATAACAGCTTGCGCTTCTGCACCTGCGGACATACAAGTCCATCGTCAACGGGGCACTTTGCGATATAGAAAAGCATAAAGCAGGGCACTCATCTAGCCGTGTAGCATGTAATGTATCAGATACTGTACCAAGTGAGTACATAGGCACGAGCCCGCTGCGAGCTGCTCGCGCGTGGTTCGCAGGAAGATCGCAGCGACCCGCCGACTGGCGGTATCACTGCGAGCACAAAGGCGGCTCGCAGTAGGATACAGGAGCTGGCAGCCAGATACGCGGTGACCGTGGACGAGCCGTACTCACTTGAAGGTTGGTTACGTTACATGCTACGTTACGTGCTACATGGCAGGTAAGTACCCTGCCTAAGATGCGCGTCACGGCATAATATACTCAACATCAAATAAACCGCACCTTCCGCGACGCGAACTTTAACAATTTTCTTCTGACATAATCATGGTTCCCCAACAATATTGGTGTTATTTGAAAGCCCAATAAATGTCCTTAAAGAAAAACACATTCAATTTCTTAATAAATGATTAACATATACCATAAATGTGACTTGAAAAAATACCTCACTTTGGGCCCACCTATGGGATCAATTAGACCAATTTTTATGGTTATAAAACCAAATAATGATCTCACGTGTCCTCTTTAACAGATGGATAGCGATAAATCCCAACTTAACAGTTTTATAGCCATAAAAGTTGACTCTAGCGTAACTACCTATTTTTTGAAGCAGTGACTCTGGATCCTTCTAAAGACACATTTTTGGGGTAAAAACCTTTCCTTTAATGAAATGAAGGTAAGAACTAGGCTTTTAAATGGTGCCAATATCGGTGGGAAGTGGGGAAGCATACGTTTGAAAATGCTTATCGCGGGAGGTGCGATTTATTTGATGTCGAGTGTATTATCTAAGCATTTCATCGACTTTAGATGATAAACTTATACATTAGTCATCAGAAATCGAAAATAAATTATACCGTGGTGCACATTATAAGCCAGCAGGAGAACTATTCTTCAAAGCCTAGGATTCGCGTCACGATATAATCTTATCGTCGATATTAGACGACAAAAGTTTCGGTTTAGGGTCTAAAATCGATAAAACGAAATAATGGCGTCATATAGATATTTAATAAAAGTTTATCATGGTGCGCATCCTAGGTTTTGGGGACTATTCTCTAAAGTCAAGCCAGTTAAACTCTAGCAGTCGTCCCTTCCCTTTCTCGGTACATCCACGAGGACGCGCCCCACCACTTTTTGGTCGGGGTGCGGGGAGTTTGATCCGACCAATCCGAGCGTCATTGTTGTCATTCGCAGCGTTGCAATGAGGGTTTTCGCGAATGAAAAATCCGCCAAATGGCAATACTTAGACGCGAGGTTCAAATGCTGCATGATTGGTTATTTTTGACATGACATTGACAGATATGTCAAAATCCACCAATCACACAGCAGGTCAGACCCCACATCCACGTCCCGCCATCTAGCGGATCTTTCATTCGCGAAAACCCTCATTGAATAGTTGTCCGTGAGTGCGCGCGCACACTACAATAATGACGCTCGGGATTGGACGGATCAGGTTCCCCGCGCTTCCCTCGACCGGGGAGTGGTGGGGTGCGTCTTCGTGGATGAAACCTATACCTGATTATACCCTTCACAATAGCCTTATCCACTGACCTGGTCGAGGATCTTGGAGGTGTTGGCGGCGCCCGGGTTGTAGTAGGAGGGCAGCGAGGAGGCCGGCGCGTCGCCCGCGGCCGCTCGTAGCTGCTGCGCCGTCGCCATCGACCCGTCCGGCGTCTTGATCTGGAGCCCTGAGGAGAACAGAGACTTATTGTGTTGATGCGTGGATGGTGAAGAACTATACTCTGGTCTGCGAGCACGTAGAATTTTGTCCAATGACCCTAAGCTACCCATCCTTATTGCTCGCGCGTAATTATATTGCTGTCGCGACTGTGCGACGGGCGCCCGCAGTGAGTGTGCGAGCGCGACAGCAACATAATCGCGCGAGCGATAAGGATGGGTAGCTTGGGGTCATTGGACAAAATTCTACGTGCTCACGGACCAGGCTTTAGTATAGTCTAAAACAGGGGTCTCCTAACTACGGCCCGCCATCAATCCGGCCCGCGACAGCTTAAGACCCAAATATGCCACCTGTTAGTGGGTAGCTGCAATAGAAAATACCTAGAACAGTACATAGTAACACTACTCGACACTCGATGTCGTTACGTGTCACAATACACAATCAATAGTAATTTAAATGTTTGCATAGGTGGGCAAACATGCCGAAAGAATTATTATGGCCCCAAGACTTCAAAGTTTGGAGACCCATGGTCTAAAAAAATAATTTCTAGAAGCGCAGTCGCAGTATCACTACCGTCCCGTAGCAAACGCGACATGAGTTGCGCTTCTAGAAATTGTATGAAAACTAGTTGTTCCGCCCCAGTGGCGCCATTATAATGCTTCCTCACGCCTCATACTTATTGGCACACGGTGATATGACGAAACTATAATAAGGATAGCAAACCAACGGCACACAACATTAAAGAGACATGCATTTGAAAATAACTTACCCATTTTTTCCATAACTTCTAATTTCTTGTTGACTTTGTACGATGACGGGCGGTAATCGCCAGACGGCGGGGAACCTCGCCTCTCCCCACTGCTAAAAATAAAGTAATACTGTATTACATACAATAAAATTAATTTCATGGCTACCATAGTATAATTGATATTAGGACAGTGATCTTCGTATTAAACTAAATTACTTAAGTCTAATGTTTGTATTATTTCTTTCTTGAGATGGCAGGATGTACGAGCAAGTACATAGCATATAAGTTGTTCAGTAAATCTGCTGACATAGCGCCTGCGCGCGCGACCTACTTTCTGTTCATTTTACTTCATTTTTATAACTTACTTACAATTCAGTGCAATAAACGCTCTCTACGGAATCGGACACAGTTTTAATTACCACATCCCGTGACGTAGATAAAACTACAATTACAACTAACATCAACACTGTAGAGGCACACAAGACACACAGCCCCTACAACCATGCTCTATGCTGGATAATGGTTTGGTATATTGTCCCAAAGATTAACGTAACCTGGGACTATTTCAATACATCTTAAAGGTTTGCGATGATGCAAAATTCATTGTCATGAGAAGAGAACTTCATTTCTCTTAGAGAAGTCTACGAATGCATTACCTGGAGGTAGATGGTGGCGGAAAAGCCGCGCCGCGGGAGCGCTCTCTAGACCGGGACCGCTCGCGTCTGTCAGGATGCCTGTGGGACCTGGGAACAACATAAACGCCTTGCAGTTAGTCTGTGTAATCTTTTAAAAAATAGTTCCGTTAACCCTACAATGCTTGCGTGTTCACCACAATAGTCCAACAGGGGTGGGTTTCGAACCCGCGTTCCTCGGATCTCGAGGTCAGTCGGACCCATTAATTTTATTGGAATATAGTCGCTCTCAATTTTTACTTGTTTCCCACCATATAAGAAAGAAATCAATTATTGTTCTTTTTTCTTGTATTTCAAATTGAAATAAATATGTAGTTGTGGCAGAAATAAATACTCACCATAAGATGAATAGGAATGCGTACGGAACAAATAAACACACAATAAATTATCTTGCATTAGAAAATAATTAGTTTTCATCCTATTGCAGACAACAAAATTCAATTATAATAAGTACTATAATAATAAGAAGAACTATGAACTTACCGCGACTCCTCGGAGCGGCGGCCGTGCCTGTCTCTGTCTCGCTCGCGGTCTCTGTCGCGGCGGTCGCGGTCCACGAACCTGAAGACAAATTAGAATTTTTAAATTCACTCAGCTGAAAGTTTGTAAAATTATAGCATTACGTTTGTTCTTCTAAGGGCCTCTGCTAAAACGCGTGCGGGTGGACGAAGCGCGGATTAATGTAAGGAAATGCACGGGCAACCGCGTGCGCTACTCTTCTAATATTTCGATACTGAACCGCGTGCAAACGCCCGCGCGGGTATTAGCGGAGGCTGTAACAGTTTGATGGAGATAGATTTTTCAGACTGGCAGTATAACCGGTATTTGACAGTGTAAGGTGTGCGTTTTTTCTATTTCTCAGTAAGAAACGGCGGAGTAGAAGCGCGTCAACACTAATGGGCCTCAGTCAGCCACTAGAATCGAGGGCTTCTCTACCGGCTGCGTATCCTATCTATCCTAGATCATCATAGGGATGTTACGGATATGTAGTTTCGGTTATGGATACGGTTACGAATATTGGAATAATATTATACCGGTTTCGGATATTTTTTTATTTCGGATATCCGAAAGTTTCGGTTACGGTTACGGATATCCATAACATCCCTGCTTTAAAGGTATTTGCGCCCCCCACTTTGGGAACCAATGGCCTATACCGTTGTACAGTATGCTTACCTGGGCGAGGCCGCGTCCCTCGCGTCGTGGGGCCGGCGCTCGACCGGCGGTGGCTCGCCGCCGAAGGGCCGCAGCTCCATCAGCGCCGGCGGCCGCTCGCCTAACAACCCGCGCCGGCCACTGCGAGGGCCGTTCTTGTCGCATCTACACAATATGAATGTTTGAGACTTGTGAACACATTAGTAAATTAGCGTAAAATATCAATTACGGTAGAAATTCGAAGCAGACTACACGCAGCAGTGCAGGTAACGAATTGGTTTCAAATCAATGTATTATACCTTATAAGACGTATCACCACAGAGTATCGCTAGCAACGGTAGCCAATAAATCAGCTTGACACTATTTTTTTGGGACATCCTGTATAAATACATAGAAACCAATATTATGTCGCCTGCTGCAGTGTGTAGTCAGCTTTGAACTTGAGCCTTTACCACAAGCTTTTGCTCAACATTTTTTGAACAGTCGACGACACAAAGATAAGCACTAAAGCTGTTGTCATATGCGCTATTTTGTAGACATGAGGTGTTAAGCTGCCGCGAAACAAACACAGTTTAGTGTACCAGCCGCTATAACAATCTTGTCTGCAAACCTTTTGTTGGCAATCAATTATTTACAATTTTTTTTAAGATTATTAGTAATTTGTATTGCACAAAGTTAGCCCCTCGTGGTAAGCTTGTGTTACGAGTGGGCTCACCTCAATAGTAAAGCGGCGTTGGGATTCGAACCCGCGTTCCTCGGATCTTGAGTCGGCCAGTCCGACCCCTTCACCATTCGGCTATTGTTTATTCTATTGTACAGTAGACTTTTGATCAAGATATAAAACCAAAATATACCTGTCTTTACGCGGCGAGCGTCTCTCACGCTCCTTGTCTTTACGCGACTCGCCGCGCTCCTTGCGGTCAGGCCTGCGGTCGCGGTCGGGCCTGCGGTCACGACTGTCAGCCTGAGGAGACAAATCGCACCTGTCGGGCCGCTCGTCCCGGCGGTCGCCGCGCCCGTCCCGCCGCGGCGACTCGCGGCGGCGGCGGTCGCTGTCGCGGTCGCGGGTGCGGTCGCGGTCGCGGCTGTCATCTGGGGAGAATGAGTTTTGTTAATTTCTTTGAAGAATAAATTAAGCAGGCAGGGTTCCAACGCTTCGTTTGCTGAGTTATTAAAATACTTATGCATAAAGGTTACAAATCATCAAACTGCTGAACCTATAGTGCTGAAATTCGGCACATATCTGTGCCTATCTAGGCATCCGTTATAAAAAGATGTTTACAACATTCATCTCTGTAGGGATAATAAAATACCTACATAAAACCGTAAGGGAGATGCTACACGGTGCATTGCATCGCCGCACCGCAAACATTTTGCAGCATCACTGTATTAGTGTCCGACCGAAACTAGTTTTACGACCGAAACCGAAACCGAAAACGAATTTCGGCAACGGTGTCTATTTCGGCCGAAACCGAAACCGAAACCGAAACTTTCTTACAAGGCTCATATTTTAAGGGAAAAATAAAGAAAACGTTATTATAATCAGTCAGTCTTTATTGTTTTCTCTTTAAATTGCATTATTTAAAGAGAATTGAACATATAAAGCACCTTTTTACTCTAAAATGTATCAAATTATGTATTAAAAAAGAAAAAGAAGGATTTATAGTCTAGAATATTAATTTAGGCATCCGCTATAAAAGGATGTTTACAACATTCATCTCTGTAGGGATAATAAAACAGAGGTCCAATATTTAACACGAGCGAAACCACGGATAAAAAATAAAATACCTACATAAAACCGTAAGGGAGATGCTACACGGTGCGTTGTATCGCCGCACCGCAAACATTTTGCAGCATCACTGTACACATGGTGGTATGCCGTATGCGGCGCCGCAACGGCACCGTCTCGCTCAATCGAAGTGCGGTGTGCCTGCGGTGCGGCGCCGGAACGCACCGTCTGGCATATCATTGATTTTTATATGCACCGCACCGTGTGGCTTCTTCCTAACCGCATGGTTACCATCTCAGTGCGTCGCCAATGAGAAATTGCGCGGTTATCGCGCTGAACATGTTAAATGTCACCCACCTGAGCCACGCCTGTCGTCCCGGGCCTGCGAGTGGCGCTCGGGCGCGGGCTCCGCCGGCGGCAGCTCGGGCTCCGACTCCGCCTGCGAGTCCTGCGAAAACACGCACACCTTACTCGAAGCCCGCTTGCATCCACCGACATGTGTACATTAAGCATTAAACAGTCCATAACGCCCAAAGTAGCCAAAAAGTTCGCAACACGTTCGTCTTTGTTATAGATCGTTTCATCCACGAAAACACGCCCCACCATTTTTCCGCTAATGTTTGAGTGTTATCGGTATACGCTAAATATTATCCATGAGTGCACACGCACACACTCAATTATGACGCTCGGATTGCTCGGACGGATAAAACTCCCCGCACGCTTCCCTCGACCAAAAATGAGTAGGGAGCGTCTTCGTGGATGAAACGATTTACTCCACTTATAACTCAAGAACGGCTGAACTGATTTAGCTGAAAATTGTCAGGGAGGTAGTTTAGAGCCAGGAGAAGGACATAGGATACTTTTTATCCCGTTCGAAATAAAAAAAAAGTCTGCTTATTTATTGCCATTAAGGCGAAACAAAGTTCGCCGGGTGAGCTAGTAAACAATAGGAATTAAGTTGTTGCGAACTTATTGGCTACTTTGGGTGTCACGAACTATTTGACGCTAACTGTACGGCTAGGGTGCGCGCCATGATATCTTAGACACCCTGCAGACTATAAACATTTAGTCGGCCGATAGGGTCAGCTTCCAATTTGTATGAGAAATCTATCGACTATCGATACCAAATCGGTGTAAAGTGCGCACTTCCGATCAAGCTATCGGCCGACAAAAATTCTGTAGTCTGCGGGCAGTCTTATCCGAGACATTTTATCGATTCTAGGTGATAAGCCCATGGATTTGTCGTATAAAATCGATAAAATATCATAAGATTTCATTGTGGCATGTTTCCTAGTCTGGCAGAGAATTTTGTGGACAAGCGATCAGCCATTCAACATAAACTATCAGCGGAAAGTATAACTTTTACCAATAAGTAAATAGAAATGACTTGTGATGTTGCTATGAAATCATATCCAGATCATTGTATTTAGGCCAGGATTTTGTGGACGTTGGCTAAAGACCCTTTATATTTTAAGGCCTTACAATAGAAAAAGCCTAGCTTTATTCCAATTCACAAGCAACTTGGTTGCTTGTATTAGGAACTCTTGTTTTTGTAAATGCAAGAAATATTGGTAATTGATCCTTGCACACCTGCCAAGCTGAGAAATATGTTTGTTCTGATAATTTAATATACTAACTTGGATCCTAAATACTAAATTTAATATGATTGCAAGAAGGAAATTATGGAAATCGAAAGAAAGAAGCAGAAAATAATATTCATAAGTCAAATATTTATAGAATTACACAATACAGTAGACCTTTCCTTTTGCAGACCTGTTTTCTATCAATTAGTAAAGCAATTAAATTACTAACTTAGAAATTCCAAGTTATAAAATACTAAATGAGGTAGCATTCTTTTGCCACATAACTTCAAAATGAAATACAAACCAATTTCCGCTTTTTCTTTCTTCGTTTACTTTCTTAAAACCTACCACCACCTACAAACTTGCTGCTATTAAATGATATTTAGTTATTTGAAAATAAATTAACTATTACACATTAACACCATATCCAAATAAATGAAGCTAATTAATTTTTTACTCCTGTTATCATAGAACAGAATTAAAACGTATCCAAACATAAGTCTGCCTGCGTAATAGCTATGTACTCACATGTGCGCGCTGCTATGCTAGCGTAGCTGCGGTCGAGCGGTCGTCTCGGCGGAGCCTCAGCGAACTCGAGGGGGGTATTTGACTTTTGTTTTGTGTCAAGTTACAAATGGGTAACATATAAAATAATAAAAGTGTTAATATCATCGTTGAAGACAATTCAACAAGTTATTTTAACTGATTCAGATTTCTTATTTAATCTTTAATTTTACGTTGATAGTAAAATGAGAATTAGAGCAATAGACAGAACAGATGCAATGACAATAGATATATTTGGCAATGCTAAATACTTGGGTCTGTGTTTCTACTTCTACGTAGGAGAGAGGGGTTGAGTGGTAGTTACCTCGCTCATGTCCATGTTGACGTCGTCATAGTTGGTGTCGTCATCGCGGCGGCGCCCCGCGCTCCCCGCGACCTACAATATCAGTCTATTGTCAAGCAGAGAAAACCGATTAATATCCATTGCTTTAATAAGAGATGAGAACTGGTGTGTTAATGAGTGTCCTAGTTATTAGATTAGAATATACTAATTTCAACATTATTAACATGCCTCCGAAAAGTCTCTAGAAGTACATAAAAATAGTTTATTAATTTCCAACGAATTCTATCCCACAGTAAACAGTACAACTACAAATATTTACAACAGATGGTGAATACCTACCTACTTTAATTAAAATAAAAACAGAATATTTTCAATTTGAAGGCTACGTAATGGTACGAAACTTTATCAGCAGCTGTATCGCAGTATACAAGTTATAGGTTTGCTGCTGTGATGGTGAAAATTTTCAAAATAATTGAAAAATACTCAAGGACACTTACCGAAGAATGGCGACCTCCGCGTTCATTTTCATTTTCATCATCACTGCCATAGCCAACTAGGGAATCCATCGCAAATAAGTATTTTTAGGTAATACAATTAGAAAATTAATTCAACGTGGATGATAAAATTAAATTATTTCAAATCGTAATCCGCAAATTCTCAATCCGTTCAACCAACACGAAAAGTTGACAATATGGCGGCTTAAAAAACATTATCCTTGTCTATGGTTGTCATTTTTTGGCCCAAGTCTTTTTATAGATGACCCACGCTGAACTGTCCCACCAAACTCAATGACAGGGGGGCGCTACCATCGTTCAACTATATGGTTTCCAACATGGCAAAAATCTGAACCAGCGATCCGGTATAGACGGTGGCGCCCCACTGTCAATGTCATCGACAGGACAGTCCAGTATTTTGGAACTATAGCCAATAGTGAAACAAGAAAAACAAAGATTATCCAATGAATTTACAACCTTGTCGTATTTGCTATAAAATTGAAAGTTGTATTTCATTTAAATCTTTTTTTTTATCTCAACATGCTCGGATACATCCGTGTGTTAGATTGACTTGCATTGTAGGAAGGGTGTCGATAAAACTTTTGGACGCAAGTTCAAAAGTATAGTTATTGGTTATTGCTTGATCAATTTAGTTCTCTAAGTTTAAAACTATGCAAAACATTTTTCCTTTCTTTCAAAATTATACGAATAATTTGGCTGTATTTATAACTTATCGATATGAATGATGTCTCTAGTGTAGTCTAGTAGTGTGTATCCGACTAAATTCTTTTCTCTTTGAAAATTTTTAATATGGCGGACGCATTGACCGCCGTGCGGACGTCTGGATTTTTTGTCATTACGAAATAAGAATTTCGAGTAATATTTATTGTGCTTGTGAACAAATTTGTGAAGTAAAACTAGTGTGAGCTATTTCTCATCACCCACCACATTTGCAAAGTGATCCCAAAACGCTGAATCAGCTATAAAAATGGTAATGATAGTTTTTTGTTTTGATACTTTTTTACGAACTTTACTTTGTTGGAAAATGTGTTTTCTGCTTAGAAAAACCATTTCCCGAAATTATTTTTGATACTGAGTGTAGCTTAGAGTACATTTTTTCAGAATTTTTATAAAAGTGTCCATTTTTCGCGTTTTTTTTCTTTGTTTTCAAGTTTTCTAACCAAAAAAAAAGTGTCATAAGGTGGTGTCGATCTCACATGTGATATTTTCCCTATGTTTTAGCCTAAATCTATCAGTTTCTTGGTCCTATTATGAGTTAATTATGCAAGTTGGGTGTGGCTGTATTGATTTTCTCGGAAGGTTCTAGACATAGTGTTAGAATACGTCTTGAATATCTGCACTTTACCTATGTTTAGCACATTGATCTAATGCGGTACTGGAGGGTTTGGCAGGGTGTTTGCATATCCTAGGGGTTCCCAGTAGGCTTGGGAGAAAGATACAATATTCTTAAGACGATAATAACAGGGAAACTGCGAAATAATTGGCAAATTAGACTGAAATAAAATGGACATTTGAAGACATTACTCAACATTCAGCATGACTTATCAAAGAGTGGTGCAGTGCCTATAAATTGCAGCATAAAAGACTGTTATCAGTTATATAAGTTTAACTGCAATTGCTTATGTTTGATGGAAACATAAGCAGTAAAACCCAATAGCTTGGTGTAACAACACTGCAGTGTTAATGTAAATAATTCTAGTATCTAGCAATATGATTTTGACTGTTGCAATCATAAGCAGTAATTATTGTATTGCAACATAATGTCATTAGGAACTGCTATTTAATAATTACCATCATTAAAATATTGGCTAAATAAAATACCACTCTTGGTACAGTCAACATATTATTGAAATAATTTCCAGTTTAACAACTATGGTGATATTAATGAATTCTATTTGAGTAGGTATCTACTGTATGAAATGTGCTTATGTACATTGTACAAGTGATCAATCACCAATTACTAAACCATCATTGGTTTTGAATTTGATGTAAAATTATAAATCATTTTATCTCTGATTGTGGCATATTTAGGAGTATTCCAGCCACCAATCCATGGCATTTAAATCTTGTTTACTGTCATGGTATTAAATTAATTGACCCATATTGTAGTCCATTAGGATTGTATTGACGAATGTCATTGGAGAATCATTATTATCAAGCGTAATTTTAGGTTATGTATATGGATTGGGCTATTTTATGATCATTTTATTAAGTCAGCATTTGATTTGATTGACTAGTATTTGGCATAATACCATTTCGACAAACATAATGATTTAATTCAGCAAAAAAAGCACTTAAGCTGAAATCGAAATAAATATTGTGATTTGATTTTCTTGTTAAAGATAAAACTAGAATAATACAATAAAAAGCAAAAACGTAGGAGTCATTTACATTAGTCATCATCTTATTTCTTGTTTATTGTGATACAGTAAGTAAACAACTTCTACTGGTTGGGTACTCAAATACATAATTTACTTTTCATTTTTGATTTTTCCTACAACAAGCAAGTCTTTTTCAGGTCTTGATGTTAAACTTTTGCTCATTCTCTGCATCATAACAAACCATAGTAAAATAATTATTAGCTCATTGCCATTTTCTTGCACAACAAAATGACTAGACAATTTAGTTTAATTGTCAAAACAAAATGTTGCTGATACAGCAGTATGAGCTACATAATATTGAAAAAGCCTAAAAATATTAGTTGTATGCAAAATAGTAAATGTAGACAATAATTGGAATTGTGTAACTATTCCTAGATATGCAATTTGTGTCTTGTTTATGTTTTCAAGAATATGATTTCAAGTGTCTCAAAAAGTACCACGTGAAATACACATGGTATTATTTGGTGAAATACAGTGTCTCGAAAAATACCATGTAAAATACACATGGTATTATTTGAGAAAAGTAATTCTGTAAATGTATTGCAGATGTGTCTTCGTACTATCAACATAAGGTTTTAAATCGGTATTAAAGGAGATTTTATGTTGACAAATATTTTTCATACTTGGATCAATATAGAGCCAGAATTAATGTGTGTGTAATAAAAGTGAGTCCCAGTGGAAATTCTGCACTGGATAATCACAGAACAAATCTGTTCAAAGTCTTCTGATTGATCGCATGATAGAATAGAAAAAAAGACCAATGTAGCAAGAACCAAGTGGTATCCAAAAATTAAGCTAAAGTGGATAGGAGAAGGAAAACTGCTTAGAACCCTCATTGCGATAACCTGACTCATCGTTCGTTAGTTTCAGCTAAATGAGGTTAGTTTCAGCCAAATGACGTCCACTGCTGGACAAAATGTCTCCCCCAAGGATTTCCATAACAACCAATCCTGCGCTGCCTGCATCCGGATTCTTCCCTGCTTTAATAAATACATAGCTAAAATGTTTTGTTTCCTTGGCAGTCTAAACGCGCTCGCTTCGGTGAGGATGAGGACAATCCGCCCACGCCTTCAGACGACTCTGACTTCGATGATGATGAGGATCCGGACAATTTGGAAGTTCCAGGTAAGATAAATGCTCTTTAGACAAATCTATACTGCTTATTACTATTACCTCAGGTATGGACTGAGTTAAGTGCGAGACCATATACAGCACTAGTACACAAACTTGTAATGGACTGAGGTCTATTTTACAAACCAGCCCTCAAAACTTGAGTCAATAGCAGTCATAGATTCTGTCCTAAGATTGGTATATTTTGAAATGCAACCAATTAAAACATGCATACATTGTGTGCTTGAAATTGAATTCAAAATTTGAGATCTCCAAAGCTTCTGTGAGATAAATACTTACAAAAATTGACAATTCAATAAAATACCAATTAAAATTGATGCTATATCAATCGAACTTGGTAAAATGAACAAGGTTAAACTCTAAATAAATACAATAGTTATTTAATTTTTAGCTTTAAGAGTTGCATCTCAAACTAATTTGAAAATTATAAATAAATAACTGCCTAAGGCGGGAATTGAACCCACCTTAGGCAGTTCGATTTTTTCAAGTTATTTATAATTTTCAAATACAACAGTTTATAGTTATCATACAATAGTCAAAGTAGCTTCTTAAAATAATTATGTTCTCTAATTATATGATATGATAGTGCACCCTGTGGTTTCCAATACACGTGACAGACGTCATCTGTAAAATTGCACTGATATTTTTAGCTACAAAAAGTATCAAGGAGAATCAGACCTTCAGAAATGCTTGTTTACAATTCTTTTAAGATAAGGGAGTCATTTTGAAAATAACATTATTAGTTAACTAACTTTTGCCCGCGGCTTCACCCGCGTGTTATTTAGTTTGTCACAGATCGTCGTAAATTATAGCCTATATGTTATTCTGGGTTATAAACAATAATACTGTAAATTTTCATCAAAATCCGTTTGTAGTTTTTGCGTGAAAGAGTAACAAACATCCAGACATCCAAACTTTCGCATTTATAATATTAGTAGGATTAATCCTTTTGTCACACACATTGCCCCTTCATTCAAAACTGGATTAGTATCACCAGTGTTTATTTTTCTCTAATTATTATTTACAATAATTAGTGATAGACAATAGGTCTGTAGCAAGAAGATTCTGTTAGTCAAAAGGGGTGTATATTTTTGGTTTAACTAAATCCTACTTTCATTATTTTGTAACTACATTCTGCCTCTGTATGAAACATTATTTTATTTTCCTTCTTCCATTTTATTTGCATTTTATTAGCTTTTTCGTTTCGTGTGCTAATTTCGAAAAATCCCAGAAAGTCTGTATCGCTCTTCACGCTCATAATTTTACTTGTTATTATTGACCAAAAAAGTAACTCTTAAATATCAATTAACAGATCCCTTACTTGAGATATAATTGCTTCTCCATATAGACCTTTATCTACACTAATATTATAAAGAGGAAAACTTTGTTTTTTTGGTTGTAATGAATAGGCTCAAAAACTACTGGACCGTTTTTAAAAATTCTTTCACCATTTGAAAGCTACATTATCCACGAGTAACATAGGCCAAATTTTATTTTGGAAAAAAATAGGGTTCCGTAAAATATGTATATAATGTAGTCCACGCACGCGAAGCCGCGGGCGGAAAGCTAGTCCCCTAATAAACTCACTTAAAGATGTCCCTTGTCCATGTTACCATGTCTTTCTTTACTATCTTTAAGATTCATTAATATTGGTCCAGCAACTGGTTTTCTTTCACATTTTATACTAAGTATGGATTATGAAACGTTTTATTTCTTTCTTGCCCATTCTTTTGACAGTATTCAGGTAACATCACCTGGTTCACAAAAGGGGCTTGATATTATTCAGAAATGACCCCTGTCTGAACAACTATGTAATATGCTAATCTGTCCTGCTGTCCTTGTGGGTTTGCAAAGGAAAAGTGGCCTATCTTACTGGGAATACTGTCGTTTTTAGACAGGCTTCCTGAAACGCAATTGCTGCAGATATTATCCATTCAACGTATGTACTTTTGCCTGCATATCGATACGATCTAAGGCCCCTCGCCCACGGCGACTTTTTGTAGCGATGTAGTAGCGATTCCGTCGCGCGCATCGATGCAGTCGCAATGCGGTCCCTAGCTTTGTGTCCTCGCCCACATAAACACGATTCAGTCGTGATACAAACGCAATACTGTCGCGCTTGTGTCGCGATGCAAACGCAATTCAGTAACGGCACAAAAAATACCTGGGAGTTGCCACCCTCTCTCCCTGTGCTCCCCGATGTCGATCGACACGGTCGCGCGTTTGCATCGATACAGTCCCGATGCTTTAGCGTGTTCCCCAGTCCATAAAGCACATGATGTCGTGCCCTGAGAGCCCAAACAACTGCACTCGGGAAGGTTTAATTAATGCTACTGACAACGCCACCCTTGTAGCAGAGTTTTGGGCTGACACTGTATAGGTTTGTTGTCGACACGACAAGAAGAAGAAGCGCGTTGGCATCACTACTGTAGCGCGTTGCCAAAGCGACTAACGCGTGTTAGTAGCAATTTGTTAGTATGAAAAGTTGCCGTGGGCGAGAGGTNCGCCCACGCCCTCCGACGACTCTGACTTCGATGATGATGAGGATCCAGACAATTTGGAAGTTCCAGGTAAGATAAATGTTCTTTAGACAAATCTATACTGCTTATTACTATTACCTTAGGCACGGACTGAGTTAAGTGCGAGACCATATACAGCACTAGTACACAAACTTGTAATGGACTGAGGTCTTATTTTACAAACCAGCCCTCAAAATTGAATCAATAGCAGTCATAGATTCTGTCCTAAGATTGGTATATTTTGAAATGCAACCAATTAAAACATGCATACATTGTGTGCTTGAAATTGAATTCAAAATCTAAGATCTCCAAAGCTTCTGTGAGATAAATACTTACAAAATTTGTCAATTCAATAAAATACCTATTAAAATTGATGCTATATCAATCAAACTTGGTAAAATGAACAAGGTTAAACTCTAAATAAATACAATAGTTATTTAATTTTTAGCTTTTAAGAGGTGCATCTCAACTAATTTGAAAATTATAAATAACTTGAAAAAATTGAACTGCCTAAGGTGGGTTCAATTCCCGCCTTAGGCAGTTCGATTTTTTCAAGTTATTTATAATTTTCAAATACAACAGTTTATAGTTATCATACAATAGTCAAAGTAGCTTCTTAAAATAATTATGTTCTCTAGTTATATGATATGATAGTGCACCCTGTGGTTTCCAATACAAGTGACAGACATCATCTGTAAAATTGCAATATTCTTAGCTACAAAAAGTATCAAGGAGAATCAGACATGCTTGTTTGTTTGCAATTCTTTTAAGATAAGGCGGGCATTTTGAAAATAACATTATTAGTTGATTAATCCTTTTGTCACACACATTGTCCCTTTCATTCAAAACAGGATTAGTATCACCACTGTTTATTTTTCCTCTAATTATTATTTACAATAATTAGTGATAAACAATAAGTCGATCTATACTCTAAAGCAGCGCTTCCCAAATTTATTCACTTTGAGAATAAAATATTTTTAGCGCCCCCCATTTTTATAGTCAAGAGTCGATCTCAGTCGATGTCTAAGAGTCCTCCTAGTAGATGACGCCTCCCAAGCCTCTACACAACGTCCCGATTTTTTTTCTGGGTCTCTTACCGCCCTCCTTTAAGCCTGCAGCGCCCACAAGGGGGCGTTATCGCCCACTTTGGGAAAGACTGCTCTATAGCAAGAAGATTCTGTTGGTCAAATTTGTAACTATACATTCTGCCTCTGTATGAAACATTATATTATTATCCTTCTTCCATTTCACTAGCTTTTTCGCTTCGTGTCCAAATATCGGAAAATCCCAGAAAGTCTGTATCGCTCTTCAAGCTTATTAATTACTTGCTGTTATTGACCAAAAAAATAATTCTAAAATATGAATTAACAGAACGCTTACTTGAGATATAATTGCTTCTCCATATAGACCTTTATCCCCTATTAAAGTCACTTTAATATGTCCATTGTCCGTGTTACCATGTCTTTCTTTACGCCCTGTCTTTAAGATTCGTCAACATTGGTCCAGCAACTAGTTTTCTTTCACATTTATACTAAGGCTGAGTTGCACCACCTAATTTTGACCGTAACTTTGACGATAACCGGTGCTTTTTGTATGGATTTTGACAGATTTTTGACGTTTGTCAAAGTTATTAAAGTAAGATGGTGCAACCCAGCCTAAGTATGGATTAAGAAACGTTTTATTCCTTTCTTGCCCATTCTTTTGACTGTATTCAGGTAACATCATCTGGTTCACAAAAGGGGCTTAATGTTATTCAGTAATGACCCCTGTCTGAACAACTATGTAATATGCTAATCTGTCCTGCTGTCCTTGTGGATTTGCAAAGGAAAAGTGGCCTATCTTACTGGGAATACTGTCGTTTTTAGACAGGCTTCCTGAAACGCAATTGCTGCAGATATTATCCATTCAACGTATGTATTTTTGCCTGCATATCGATACGATCTAAGGCCCCTCGCCCACGGCGACTTTTTGTAGCGATGCAGTACCGATTCAGTCGCGCGGTCGCATCGAAGCAGTCGCAATGCGGTCCCTAGCTTTGTGTCCTCGCCCACATAAACACGATTCAGTCGTGATACAAACTCGCGCTTCTGTCGCGTTAAAATGCAATTCAGTAACGGCACAACAGTACCTGGAAGTTGCCACCCTCTCTCCCTGTGCTCCCCGATGTCGTTCGACACGGTCGCGCGTTTGCATCGATACAGTCGCGAAGCTTTAGCGCGTTACCCAGTTTCGGTTTTGTTCCCTAGTCGATGAAGCACAAATGATGTCGTGCCCTGAGTGCCCAAACAACTGCACTCAGGAATATTTCATGAATGCTACTGACAACGCCGCTCTTGTAGCGGAGTTTTGGGCTGACACTGTATAGGTTTGTTGTCGACACGACAAGAAGAAGAAGCGCTTTGGCATCACTACTGTAGCGCGTTGCAAAAGCGACTAACGCGTGTTAGTAACAATTTGTTAGTATGAAAAGTTGCCGTGGGCGAGAGGTCTAAGTATTTGCAAGTTGACATCAGTGTCACGTTGTCCCGTGAATATTTTTTGTAGGATATTTGCAACATGTAATATTTCACGCAATGGAATATTGTAATTTTCTTACGTACTTACTTGAAATTCAGACTTATATTGATAGAATCACGTGTACCACATTGCACTCGGAATAAATTGCATACCAAAAGTATATGGTTTAATATTTCATGCAAATAATATTATAATTCTTGTTATTGACTTGAAATTGAAACAACCTTGCAGTAGTCTGTCGAAAGTCGAAAGATTTTGTATTATCTTCGTTTATCTGGATAGGCTGTCACGGCTGGTAATCGATCAGTGTATTGTTTGCGGTGATGCAGAATGGGCATTAGTGTAAGCATTTAACCCTGTATACAGTCGGCCTTTAATATACAAGGCTAGTAGAGTCAGTACTTCGAATGGAATCGCCTATCACATAAAGGTGTACGATGTCTATAGGGTCTATAGAAACGTGTTCTGCACTGTTCACTAAACGCCAAACGTCCTATTTGAACCTTAGGGAACATTACTTATGGCCATAAGTAAAGTTATACAGAAGCTTCAGTGCAGAAGTTGCATAAATGTTTCATCTTTGGTTATTTATGCTAAGATTAGAGAAGGAAACAACCTGATTTATCAATTTTTAATAAGATATTAGCATTTTTTAAAGGAACAGGTTCTTAAGCTAGAAATGCTTTTGTTAACGAATGGGTTCACCACAATGGAGCGGCGGAGGAGTTCGAACTTCGAACCCGCGTTCCTCGGATCTTACTTCGGCACCATTGGGCTGTTGTCGCTTATAACTATGAATAATGCCTTCTAAGAACAATTCTATCGATCAGTAGGCCTAGGATGCTCGCCGCGATAAGCGTTTATCGATTTTACGCGATAAGCCCATACGTTTGTCGTCTAAAATCGTCGATAAGATTTTATCACGGCGCGTTCTAGCCCGGCGGGTTTTCNTCAGTGTATCGTTTCACAGTGTGATGCGGAATGGGCATTAGTGTAAGCATATTTTAACCTTAGTGAACAGTACTTATGGCCATAAGTAAAGTTATACAGAAGCTTCAGTGCAGAAGTTGCATAAATGTTTCATCTTTGGTTAGTTACGCTAAGATTAGAGAAGGAAACAAACTGATTTATCAATTTTTAATAAGATATTAGCATTTTTTAAAGGAACAGGTTCTTAAGCTAGAAATGCTTTTGTTAACGAATGGGTTCACCACAATGGAGCGGCGGAGGAGTTCGAACTTCGAACCCGCGTTCCTCGGATCTTACTTCGGCACCATTGGGCTGTTGTCGCTTATAGCTATGAATAATGCCCTCTATAAACAATTCTATCGATCAGTAGGCCTAGGATGCTCGCCGCGATAAGCGTTTATCGCGCCATTTATCGATTTTACGCGATAAGCCCATACGTTTGTCGTCTAAAATCGTCGATAAGATTTTATCAGGGCGCGTCCTAGCCCGGCAGGTTTTCTATATGAAGTTATAGGGTCAGCTATGTCATGATGAAGTATTAATCTCACCATTTCTGCGGTCCAGGCGGCGGTAAGACCCTGGCAGCGGCGGCCCGGATGGGGCAGACGGGCGCCAAGGTGAAGGGAACCCCGGCCCCCGTGCAGGTCACCGTTAAACCCACCACTAATCCGTTGGCTGGTAAGTATCACCCTATATCTTACTGTAGAAACTCTTTATTAGGGCATAATGGACCAACGAACTAAAGTCACTAACACATAGCCCGACGGATTTGCAAGCTGAAGTGGCAATAGGCAGGCAGGGCACATAGTACGCAGAACTGACGGCCGATGGGGCAGCAAGGTTCTGGAGTGGAGGCCACATACCGAAAAACGCAGCGTGGGACGTCCACCTACAAGGTGGACCGACGACCTGGGTAGCAGGAAGGCGCTGGATGCACGTCCTATGGCTGAAATGATGATGATGATGATGGACCAACGAGACTCGTTCTCGTCAATAACTGCAACCCTTTTACTTTGAAAAGTTGTGTTAACTTGGAACCCTTTTGGTTAGCTAAAGCTGTAGTATTGCTGGGTTTGAGTCCTGATCTTATCTGGGCCTTTCTGGATTCTGGGTATTTTTTGTCTTATTTGAATCGATTCATGATGACATTAATTCGTAAAACTGATAACTGTTGGGGCAGAAAAGTTAGTCCAGTAGCGACCACAGACCGTAAGACGGTAGTGTGACAAGCCTCCCACTTGTAGACCTACGAACTAGTTTAAGGTTGCGTAAACGCCTGGATACGGGCAGCGCAAGAACGGTCTTTTTTAAATTCCTTAGGCAGGTCTTAGTCTAGTTCTATCATTTGTTTAAAACAAATGAAGAATATTTTTTTATGGCAAACAATGCACACTTAATACCCCCTGTACATTTTCATTAATTAATTAGAATATGTTTGGTCTAACAGCGGCGTCAGGACTAGCGTTCGGACAAGCGGCCAACGTCAAGCCTATCAAGATATCCGCCAGCCAGATCACCAAGCCTCTCAACATGGGAATGGGGCGCGGCAGTAAGTTATCCCTCACACTTACCTGTAAATAAAGTTGAGATTGCTATTGCCGAATATTAAAATTAAAATTTAGGTTCTCACGTCCGTTGGCGACTGTGAATACCATTTTCAGAATTGAATTCAAGATTACTCAAATTTTGGACACCCGATGATGGTGGTCTCAGCTTAATGCATAATAGAGGTTCGTACATAAGCACACTTAGAAGGTTTTGTGCTATCGAAGATTTGCGTAGCCTTGTATACGAAGGGCCTAAGAATAGTAGATATAACGGTCAAAAGGTAAAAGGTTGATCATAAAGGAGGACGATGCTTTACATTGATCATAAACGGGTGAACTTGAAATGAAAGAAGAAACACCCGTTTGTATTTTGGCGGCCCTAGCCATGTGTTGAATGGTGCTCGTGCCCAGTCATGTTAATCCAATATTGTTCAAAAATTACATGCAAAAACTATGTCAATAAGTTGGGTGCTAATGGAATTTAGACATGTTTCTTCGACACCACTACGACAATAGTCCAAAAAGTGCATGTGGCGCTCATACAAGTTTTCGATATTCGCAAGTTTTATCGGAGGCCCTGAGGCCCGGTTTCCACCAAAGCAGGGACGAGAAGATGTGCAGCGAAACGGGCGCAGGTTATTTCCACCAAGCGGAGCGGAGACGAGAGGAAATGTGAGCTTGCGTAGCTTTCAGTCTATTGAAATCTACGAATCCTATGACACCTTCGGGTGTACTAGGTGCGGGAAGAAGGCAGGGGGGGATCACTGCCACTGCCAAAGTCTATAGAGAAATTAGTCCGCCCCTGCCCGACACATCTCTTCGCCCGATCCATTTCATAAGCGCAGAGAGATGTGGATATAACGAAATCTGATCGGTTATTCACAACACATCTCCTGTCTTCACTCCTTCCGCCTTGGTGGAAACCGGACCTAACACCCGCGCGAGTTTTATCGAAAGCCCTTAGATTAGACATACCTAAAATACCAACATAACTAGTGTCGAAGAGACGTGTGTAAAGTAAGCAGCTGCAGCACTGAAGTGTTCTCGCATTGTAGCGGTGGCCGCGCCGGCGCCCGCGCCCGCTTTCGCGGCGGGCTCCTCCGCCTACAGCGCCGCCTCGCTGCTCGCACAGAGTGAGTACGCTGCACGCGTAGCTCCGTCTCAACGAACTTTAAGTGCCTTTTCACACGTTCCGGTTGCCGGCTATCCGGCGCCGGGTACCCGGTCGTGAATGTATGGGCATGCCGGATTAATTACGCCGGAACATGTGAAAGCTACGTACCATGCCCATACACTTCACCACCGGGTACCCGGCGCCGGATAGCCGGCAACCGCAACGTGTGAAAAGGCGCTATTTTCACCCGCGCCCGCGGCGGTTGTGGAATTGCGGTTTTATTTCAAAACTCACGGGAGCGGTTATTTGCGCGGTTAATCTAAGAACTCACCGCGTGCTAAGTCACGGTACAAAATGGTTTTCGCGCGGGCGAAAACTGGCGAGCGGGACAAAGTATCTGCATTCTACAGAAGCTGCAGGACCGCAACCACCGCGGGCGTGGGTGAAAATCGCGCCATGAGTTCTTAGCCTAAGAGCGCTTTCACATTTAGCAGCGCGACAAACGCGCGACAGACGCGCTGCCGAAAATTTCATACTATGTGACAGCGGATGCATGCCTTCACATTATAAAAACGCTGCAGTCGCGCTACTAACTCCCTAATGTGAAAGCGCTCTAAGACTCGACTCTATCTCGAGCGTAGCAAGACTTGATTGGTTGAAAATAAACCAATGAGGGCTGCCGTATTTTCTCTTACCAGTAGCGCCATTGTAGCTACTAATGAGTGACAGTTATCACTCTGGTGTGTCGCCAACTTGTGAGCACTCAAACGTTTAGAGGACTGTCGCATTTGCACTCACTAGGGTGGCGCCTCTGCAGAGTAAGGTTTCCTCACTACAGTGGTGCCAACATTTTTAAGTATAAAACCGATAGCCCTCATTACACAGGCCATCTTGGCTGAGATGGAGTCGAGTTTTGAACGTTGTTTTGTATTAGGCATTTAGTCATTTGACGACTCCACGGCTCGTATTTAGAAATTGCGTAGCATGTGAACATCCAGAACGCTGCGTTTCGGGCGCCCTAAAGGCTGACTTATTACAGAATTTATAAAAGCAAGATATATTTAATTGATTTACGTGTTCTGGTGGGGAACTTTATACCGTTCTGGGGGCACGGCAGTGCCCCCGCCAAGTCGAGCGCGAAGCAAACACTGCCGTACCATCCTTTACTGGAACCATTTCGCCGCATTTTCAGGCCCCTATTTGAGAACCTCTGGATAAGACCATAACGCAGAAATTTTCGTCATCTATTAAGCTATAATCACATANTAAATAAATAAATAAATGCACACTTAATACCCCCTGTACATTTTCATTAATTAATTAGAATATGTTTGTACTAACAGCGGCGTCAGGACTAGCGTTCGGACAAGCGGCCAACGTCAAGCCTATCAAGATATCCGCCAGCCAGATCACCAAGCCTCTCAACATGGGAATGGGGCGCGGCAGTAAGTTATCCTTTATACCTACGTACAAATCTCAAGATTGCTATTAGCCGAATATTACAGTTTAAATTTATGTTCTCTCGTCCGTTGGCGACTGTGAATACCATTTTCAGAATTGAATAATTAAGGTCCTCCGTAGACAAGGCTACGCTAGCTTCGACACACGATGATTGTGGTCTCTACGCACGTTTAGGTGGTTGCTATCGAAGATTTGCGTAGCCTTGTATACGAAGGGCCTAAGAATAGTGGATAACTGATAAAACATACGTACATTGATCATAAACGGGCGAGCTTGAAATGAAAGAAGAAACACCCGTTTGTATTTTGGCGGCCCTAGCCATGTGTTGAATGGTGCTCGTGCCCAGTCATGTTAATACCGTATATTGTTTAAAAATTACATGCAAAAACTATGTCAATAAGTTGGGTGCTAATGGAATTTAGACATGTTTCTTCGACACCACTACGACAATATAGTCCAAAAAGTGCATGTGGCGCTCATACAAATTTTCGATATTCGCAAGTTTTATCGGAGGCCCTGAGGCCCGGTTTCCACCAAAGCAGGGACGAGAAGATGTGCAGCGAAACTGGCGCAGGTTATTTCCACCAAGCGGAGCGGAGAAATTAGTCTATTGTAATCTACGAATCCTATGACGCCTTCGGGTGTACTAGGTGCGGGAAGAAGGCAGCGGGGGATCACCCTGCCCGACACATCTCTTCGCCCGATCCATTTCATAAGCGCAGAGAGATGTGAATATGTCACCGTAAAATTGTGAATTCCGTCAGATTATAATCTGACGTAGTTAAATTACAATCTAACCTAACCTAACCCACTGTTAGTTTACAATCTAACGCGTTATATTATAAACTGACAGAGTTCACAATTTCACGTTGACAGATATAACGAAATCTGATCGGTTATTCAAAACACATCTCCTGTCTTCGCTCCTCTCCGCCTTGGTGGAAACCGGACCTAACACCCGCGCGAGTTTTATCGGAAGCCCTTAGATTAGACATATCTTAATACCTAGAATACCAACATAACTAGTGTCGAAGAGACGTGTGTAAAGTAAGCAGCTGCAGCACTGAAGTGTTCTCGCATTGTAGCGGCGGCCGCGCCGGCGCCCGCGCCCGCTTTCGCGGCGGGCTCCTCCGCCTACAGCGCCGCCTCGCTGCTCGCACAGAGTGAGTACGCTGCACGCGTAGCTCCGTCTCAACGAACTTTAAGTGCCTTTTCACACGTTCCGGTTGCCGGCTATCCGGCGCCGGGTACCCGGTCGTGAATGTATGGGCATGCCGGATTAATTACGCCGGAACATGTGAAACCTACGTACCATGCCCATACACTTCACCACCGGGTACCCGGCGCCGGATAGCCGGCAACCGCAACGTGTGAAAAGGCGCTAAGGCTAAGAACTCACGGCGCGATTTTCACCCGCGCCCGCGGCGTTTGTGGAATTGCGGTTTTGTTTCAAAACTCACGGGAGCGGTTATTTGCGCAGTTATTCTAAGAACTCACCGCGTGCTAAGTCACGGTACAAAATGGTCGCCCGCCGATCGGGACCCGATTACAACCGCGCCCGCTGCGGGCGAAAACGCGTCGTGAGTTTGTAGATTAGTTTTTACATAAGTATCTGCATTCTACAGAAGCTGCGGGCCCGCAACCGCCGCGGGCGCGGGTGAAATATCGCGCCATGAGTTCTTAGCCTAAGAGCGCTTTCACAGTTATGTTAGCAACGCGACAAACGCGCGACAGACGCGCTGACGAAAGTTTCATACTATGTGACAGCGGATGCATGCCTTCACATTATAAAAACGCCGCTGCCGCGCTGCTGTCGCGCTACTAACGCCCTAATGTGAAAGCGCTCTAAGACTCGACTCTATCTCGAGCGTATCAAGACTTTTGATTGGTTGAAAATAAACCAATGAGGGCTGCCGTATTTGCTCTCACCAGTAGGCGTCATTGTAGCTACTAATAAGTGACAGTTATCACTCTGGTGTGTCGCCAACAAGTGAGCACTCAAACGGTAAGAGGATTGTCGCATTTGCACTCACTAGGGTGGCGCCTCTGCAGAGTAAGTTTTCCTCACTGCAGTGGTGCCAACATTTTTAAGTATAAAAACGATAGCCCTCATTACACAGGCCATCTTGGCTGAGATGGAGTCGAATTTTGAACGTTGTTTTGTATTAGGCATTTAGTCATTTGGCGACTCCACGGCTCGTATTTAGAAATTGCGTAGCATGTGAACATCCAGAACGCTGCGTTTCGGGCGCCCTAAAGGCTGACTTACTACAGAATTTATAAAAGCAAGATATATTTAATTGATTTACGTGTTCTGGTGGGGAACTTTAAACCGTTTATCTTTTTAGTTTAGAGATCGTAAGTTCAACTGAGCCTATACAGTAGCCGTTAGCCGAACTAATCTGAGCGGCAGAAACATAAGCTAGTCTGTATTTGGCCACTAATGACTCACCCTTGTTTCCACGAACTGCATCACGTTGTAGCCTCAGCCACTATATTATAAATTGTAATTTAAATTACAATTTCCAACTGGCATACAATGTATTATGGAAATAAATAAGAGCCATATCACACATGCTACTTTGCGATAGGCGATTTAGCCGCTTTTTAAAACTGAATGCAGTGACCACGCATTCTATACCGCATACTTAAAACACCAAGCGTGACGATTGTGTCGCTTTTCGGAAGCAACAGTTGCTAAAACATACGATTCCGATACCGTGTCCGAACGCAAGAAGTGGCGAAATCGTGATGCTTCATCGACAGAGTCGTTAAAACGCGCGATTCTGATGCTAAAAGTGGCATGTCTGGAGTGCCCCTAAACTCTGATGTTCGAAGTTGTTGTAGCGAGCCGTCAAATGACTATCGGAGATATTATATTGGTAGAACATAATGGTTTTTTGATTTGATAAATTATGTTATTTTAATAATGGTCGTAGTATTGGAGCACTTTGTTTTGTGGTCGTAGTATTTAGTATTGACTGATTGTCTTGTGGGATGTTGATGTATTTACAGTAGATTTAGGCTTGTTTGCACTCGATTGTTATGTTTTATTTATAATTTTTGATATAATTACTTTTTAATTTCTTACTAATGAGCTATTTTGATTATCTTTATTGTATCCTATTATTTGACTTCAAATGTTACTGATATGATTTTTTCTTGTTCTTTAGTACTTTATAGAATCTTATTATAAATTCTGTTTTAACCTTCACCGTAACATTGTCATGTAAATATCTTTATGAAAGTTAGATACCGATCTGTATCCTGTTGTGTATGCATTTTGAACAATAGTTATTTTCCTTTTTTATCAGTTTTTCATGTTATTTGGTTGTTTTCTGAAGAATGGTAGACTTGGAGCATAAATGTTTGAACTATAAGCTTTCGGTGTATTTGCTGCGTTATAAAATATTTTTCCTACATCTGTATACTAAACTAAAGGGCTTCTCATTTGCGGTTTTCTTTTTTTATCTATGAAGTGACTGATATAACAGTATAAAAGTATTCCTTGTACAGAAAGTAAAGTAAAAGTATGGAATCAAGCAGCGATTTGCAGTTCAAAAGTCAAAATAAAAATCTTAAAAAAATATCATTGCATTTCGGTCAGTAAGTAGTCGGTGTGATACTCGCTTTGGTTAAGTTAAGCCGGTTAAAAATATAGCTGAGAGACATAAAAATCCAAATCTGAAATCCCCGTAATCAAATTTTAATAAACTCGCATTTGAGGAGCCATTTCAAAGTATATTTCATAAATGCAATTCTTGAAAGCAGTTCGCTCTAAATCGCCTGTTATTAAATTCTCTAAAAACAAAATTTATGGCCTCTGACAGAGTTGTACAGTTCATAGGATATCAGACTGCATTTTTGTTGAAATATAAAAACTATCACAAGATAGTGTTTGGCTTGATGTGCTGTCATTCGTAAGCTTAGTAAGCTTCTGACATGCGTAATGACATTGCGTAGATGCGCTCTATTGCGTTTTAGACGCATTTTTTTTTTCATTTTCATTATTAATCAATTCTTATGTAATTAATTCCATTAGAAAGCCAATTATAGAGCATTCTTATCTTTACAGCAATCGATCCTAATGGATTTCACCATTTTCTGCTCTGGCTATATCTTTCACTTAACATGAGAGCGAGACAGATAGCGCTAATAGGGCCCTAAACGAAATGCTTTCAAGAATTGACCTAAACAAATTAAAAGCCTTCTGAACGAACAACATTTTTACAGAAGTATATGGGCAACAATGTTTTGGCACAACTTGTCAAAACATCAGCATTTTCCCTATCCAACGTAGATTGCCGCTATATTGACACAATATTGCTGTCATATTGGCGAAAAATGTTGCTCGTTCTCCCCTTTAAATGTCTAAAGCGTCACTGTCCACAGTGGCGTGGCATACTAGACGCGTAAGCGGCATTGTACGCCTACAAAGAAATGTAACTCTGTAGACGGAGCGGCAGCGTCGCGTAAGCGAAATTTTCTACAGGCGTACACCAAACGTACAAAGACGCGTACACAGTACGCTACCCTGCCGTGGACAGCAAGGCTTAACTCAATATCTCTCGTTCTCAGTGGAAATGGTGGGCACCATGCCCGGCATGAACTCGTACCTGCTACAAAACCTGAACCAGATACTGGCGTCCGGCATGGGAGGGCCTCTGGCGGGCATGCTAGGGCAGTTTGCACAGCTACCACCCTGGGGGCAACCCAAGGCCGCTGGCATGTGGCAGCCTGATAAGGTAACGTGTACTTTGTGTTCTAACTGTTAAGGATCAGTATTGTGAACCAGATATTAGCGTCTGGCATGGGCGGGCCTTTCAAAACAGGCATGCTGGGACAGTTTGCGCAGCTACCACCCTGGGGGCAACCCAAGGCCGCTGGCATGTGGCAGCCTGACAAGGTAACGTGTACTCTGAGGTTTAGCTGTTAATTGTCATAATCGTGAGCCAGATTCTTGGGGCTTTCTCGGGCATGCTGGGGCAGTTCGCACAGCTACCCCTATGGAGGCAACCCAAGGCCGCTGACATGTGGCAGCCTGACAAGGTAACGTGTACTTTGTGTCCTAGCTGTTAAGTATCATAATCGTGAGCCAGATATTAGCGTCCGGCATGGGAGGGCCTCTGGCGGGGATGCTGGGTCAGTTCGCGCAGCTACCACCCTGGGGGCAACCCAAGGCGGCCGGCATGTGGCAGCCTGACAAGGTAACATGTACTTAGTGTCCTAGCTGTTAAGGTTCAGTATTGTGAACCAGATATTTGCGTCCGGCATGGGCGAGCCGCTGGTAGGCATGCTGGGACAGTTTGTGCAGCTAATTCCCTTGGGGCAACCCAAAGCCGCTGGCATGTGGCAGCCTGACAAGGTAAGTTGAACTCTGGGGCTTGGCTGTTAAGGTTAATTTTCGTAATTGCAGCACAACATGTGTTTTGAAACATATCTTTGGAGAAACAAGGTGTCTGACAAGGGACAAAATTTTGGTCAAAATAGAGATATATCTTTCTATTAATTTTATTTTGTTCTTTTTTAGATGCCCGGAGACGAAGAAGAAGTCGACGATGAAGAGATGGGAGTCGCTGAAACATACGCAGATTATATGCCTCCAAAATGTAAGATACGCCTCTATTACATAAGTCATAGTAAACATAGAAAAAAAATACCTTTGTCTAGTTCCAAATTTTTTGGCTTTTATCGTCTTCGGTTAGTGTCCGTGACTTCCACTCGGCATGGGGCCCACTGAAAACCAGCGTCGTGGCCTTCCCCACCGTGGGCCACGGCGTATGCTGAGTGGAGTCCCATTGCGATGGGCATCGCTGTTGCGACAGGATAGCACTGCTCAGTTCACTTTTTATTTCCTTGTAATATTTATGTGCTATTTCTGTCTTTTTTTCTGTATACGTTCTCTGTCCTTAACTAAGCGATGTTCATCGTAATAAATGTTTCTTTTTTCTTTTTTTCTTCGGCGATGTACAATAAAGTGTGTTCTATCTTACAGTAAAACTCGGCCGCAAGCACCCCGACCCAGTAGTCGAGACAGCGTCACTATCCTCCGTGGAGCCGGTGGACGTGACGTACAAGCTCAGCCTGCCGGACGAGACCATCCGCAACGGGCTGCTGTCGGCGCTGCAGCTGGAGGCCGTGGTCTACGCCTCGCAGGCGCACGAGCACAAGCTGCCCGACGGCTCCCGGGCCGGGTTCCTTATCGGTGAGGATTGCAGATGCTACAGGCCTGATGTGTACAAGGAGTAGTTGAGACAGCCTCTTTCTCTAGTTGAGGCAGCCTCCCTCTAGTCGAGACAGCCTCCCTCTAGTCGAGACAGCCTCCCTCCAGTCGAGACAGCCTCCCTCCAGTCGAGACAGCCTCCCTCCAGTCGAGACAGCCTCCCTCCAGTCGAGACAGCCTCCCTCGTAGATAATAGCGTCCAAGCATGCCTTAATTCAATCGTATCGTCTGACTGAACGTACTCTATGAACAACTCTGACATAAAATATATTGTCAAACAAAGGCTGGGTTGCACCATCTTATTTTAAATTTGACAAAAGTCAAATATCTGTCAAACTCCATACAAAAAAACACCGGTTATCGCCAAAGCTACGGTCAAAGTTAGGTCACGTCAGGTGGTGCAACTCAGCCAAAGAAAAAATTCATTTTGATCGCTAATGTCAGTTTGCAGCGAGTAACACAACCTCCCCGTCTGAAGGCCAGCGGCCGACTGCCGCCCGCACCCCGCGAAGGCCCCCTCAACAGCAAAACGTTCGGAATTTATCAAAAGTAAAATTTATGAATGAAAGTAATGTTCGATTGAAAAACGCAACGTGTCATTTAAAGATTAAAGAATTCTTAATCTATTCGTGCAAAAATCTTTAAAATTAACATAGCCGTTTGGGAGGAGTAGGGAATTGAAGTAAAAAATCGATGTCCCGTATTTATTTTTTTAATCCACAACAAAGAGACGTAGGAAAAATTCAAACGTGTCAAATGTAGTCCTTGAACTGTTGTATAACATATATTTTTTTCAACTATTTCTGTCCAGCAGTAAAAGAGGAGTAGGCTTTACAAAATGACCATTTCACGCGGATTGAGGACACTAATCGCCTTAAATACTTGAAAGTTATGGATATCAATTTGTTCCAATTTTTGGTACTTTCTGACTGTAGTTTTTCTGTTATGCCAATATTTCGTCTATCAGTAATACCTTAACCGCGCGTGTCAGATTGTATTCGACGAGTGCCACAAGGCCAAGAATCTCTGCCCGGTGGGCTCGGGCAAGGCCACGAAGACAGGGCTGACGGCGCTGGAGCTGCAGACGCGGCTGCCGGGCGCGCGCGTGGTGTACGCGTCCGCCACCGGCGCCTCGGAGCCGCGCAACATGGCCTACATGGTGCGCCTGGGCATCTGGGGCGACGGCACGCCCTTCCCCACCTTCATGGACTTCATCAACGCCGTGGAGAAGAGGTGGGCACGTTGTTGTAGTTGTTTCAGCCATTCAGAGCAGTTTGGTCCTTTGAGCCGGATAACACGAGTGCCACAAAGCCAAGACCCGTGCCTGGTGGAGAAGAAGTGTGTACATCATTTCAGGCATTAAAAACTACAAAAAGACCAAAAAACTCAACGAGTGAAAAAACAGATTCCAACGCACTGAGGATCACGGGAAAATACCCATATTGTGAATTTCGAGTAATAGTACTGGTAACCTCATAGTCCTTCGAGCCGGATAACATGACGAATGCCACAAGGCACGACTGTGCTCGGTGCGCTCGGGCAAGGCCACAAACAAAATGTATAACGCGCCGTGATATTACTCTATCGACATTACAATGTATGCGCAAAATCGATAAAATGGCGCGATAACAGCTTATCGCGGCGATCATCCTAGGCCTACTGCACTGATGTCAGCTTTGATGCGTGACCAATTGGTTGCTGGCTATTAAAGATGTAGCTATTCAAGATACCAAATTGGCGCAACTGGTAGCGCCACCATAACCTAATGATAATAATAGGGTCCTTATTAAAAATATTTGTTTCTCCACAGGGGCGTGGGCGCCATGGAGATCGTAGCCATGGACATGAAACTCCGGGGCATGTACATCGCTCGCCAGCTGTCCTTCCACGGCGTCACCTTCAAGATCGAGGAGGTGCCTCTGTCGGAGTCCTTCAAGGACACCTACGACAAGTCCGTCGCGCTGGTGAGTGCTGTCTCTACTGTCGTCCTCGTGGCCATGACCATGACCATACATTGCAATTCCAACCGTAGTGCGAAAACGATAAGGAACATTACTGTTCGTCACCTAAAGTTCATAGTAGACTCATCAACTCTGAAAGGGATCAATACTGTATCGCTTTTCTCGAGCTGTCATCGCCTTTCGCGCGCTGTCAAATGCAAGGCTATGCGTTTACGTTACGGTGCGGATAAGTGTGCGTTGTAGACGTAGTATGCAGTTTCATACATAGAATACTGACTGCCTCGAGTTGATACGGTTACGATCCCTTTCTTGGTTGATACATGTGCGACGACCTTAAATGTCAATTGGAATACCGTCCCGATAATGTGCGCAGTTCCTAAGCATCTTCCAGTTTTTCCAAAATGGTTGACATTATTAGAGCACTTTCACATTTAGGCGACTTAGAAGCGCGACAAACGTGCGACAGACGCGCTGCCGATAATTTCATACCATGTGACAGGGGATGCATGCCTTCACATTATAAAAACGCTGCTGTCGCGCTTCTGACGCCCTAATGTGAAAGCGCTCTTACATGTTATTATAATCGTTCCTGTTACAATAAATCTAATAATAATAATAAATAAATCTTTAGACAATTTTGTTATAATGAGGGCTATCGTTTTAGCGCTCACCAGTTAGCGCCACTGTAGAGTAAGGTCCTGTCACTTGCTAGTAGCGAAGACAGTGGCACCAACTGGTGAGCGCTAAAGTGGTAGGAGGACTATCGCATTTGCACTCATCAAGATGGCGCCACTGTAGACTAAGGTCCTGTCAATCGCCAGGGGTGCCAACTGTTAAGTATAAAAACGATAGCCCTCATTGTAGACTAACAAAATGTTTTCCCGCAGTGGGTGGAAGCGATGCAGCGGTTCACAGAGGCGGCGGAGCTGATAGATGCGGAATCCCGCATGAAGAAGACCATGTGGGGACAGTTCTGGTCCTCGCACCAGCGCTTCTTCAAGTACCTATGTATTGCCGCTAAGGTGCGTAATCTTATTCTCCTATAGTGTGTAGAACCATTGAACATTTGCTGAGCAATTCATATCGTAAATGTTACATTTACAGTCAATCCAATCCCATCAAAAACAATACTTGTCAAAATAACCAAGTCTCGCAACTCAGTTGTTCTACGGTAAAAAGTTGTGAGATCCATGTAATACCAAGTCCAGGCCAGGAAATCTTTAACGTTTTACATAAATTATTGACTTGGCCATCTGGCACTAAATAATTTAATTTACACGTGTTTTCATGCGATNCTCCCTCTAGTTGAGAGAGCCTTTCCCTCTATTGAGACAGCCTCCCCTTTAGTTGAGACAGCCTCCTCTCTAGCTGAGACAGCCTTCTCTAGTTGAGACAGCCTCCTCTCTAGTTGAGACAGCCTCCTTCTAGTCGAGACGGCTTCCCTCTAGTCCAGACGGCGTCCCTCCTCCGTGGAGCCGGTGGACGTGTCGTACAAGCTCAGCCTGCCGGACGAGACCATCCGCAACGGGCTGCTGTCGGCGCTGCAGCTGGAGGCCGTGGTCTACGCCTCGCAGGCGCACGAGCACAAGCTGCCCGACGGCTCCCGGGCCGGGTTCCTTATTGGTGAGGATTGCTGATGCCACAGGAATGATGTGTACGCGGAGTAGACGAGACAGCCTCCCCTTTCTAGCTGAGACAGCCGCTCTCACTAGGTAAGACAGCCTCCCTCTAGTCGAGACGGCGTCCCTCCTCCGTGGAGCCGGTGGACGTGACGTACAAGCTCAGCCTGCCGGACGAGACCATCCGCAACGGGCTGCTGTCGGCGCTGCAGCTGGAGGCCGTGGTCTACGCCTCGCAGGCGCACGAGCACAAGCTGCCCGACGGCTCCCGGGCCGGGTTCCTTATCGGTGAGGGTTGCTGATGCCTCAGGAATTATGTGTACGCGGAGTAGACGAGACAGCCTCCCTCTAGACGAGAGAGCCTCCCTTTCTAGTTGAGACAGCCTCCCTATAGCTGAGTCAGCCTCCCTCTCCCATGGAGTCGGTGGATTTGAGGCTAAACCACAATAAGGAAACTAAGATGTAATGCTTTCTTTCAAGCGGTGTTGTGCTTAGGGACCGAGGTCCAATCGTTTACCATCTCGGTTTTCTATAATTTGTTAGGGCAGAGAACTCGTTATAATACGCTGCAGATTTGTAGGCGCGGTGGCGTATATCATGTCTAGTATCGTATGTGTCAGCGCCATCTGTTGGAAAATGACTATTACCAGTTTGTAGTGGCGCACCGATAGACGTCACATCACTCCTCCTGAAGAACTGGAGGTGGATGACGTCAGGATGAGCGCAGTCTGTGCGTATGAGCTAACAAGTGCCAGTATGCTTATGTCTGCGGTGAGTCGAGACAAGCGGGTGCGGTGCTCTAAATCCACGGTGAGACGAGATAGTGAGCGGGGCTGTCTTTGATGGTCGGGGTTGGAGCTTAAGGACGGAAGCTGTACCAGAGACTTTTTTTTAGTTTAGTATCATTTGTTCAACAATAATGTTGCCCACAGGCGACGGTGCCGGCGTGGGCAAAGGCCGCACGATCGCGGGCATCATCTTCGAGAACTACCTGAAGGGCCGCAAGCGCGCCATCTGGGTCTCAGTGTCTAACGACCTGAAGTACGACGCGGAGAGGGATCTGAGGGACATCGGCGCTGGGAAGATTGAGGTCCATCCGTTGAACAAGGTATGGTAGACTTTTGGACAGCAAATCATCATCATTTTAGCCATAGGACGTCCACTGTTGAACATAGGCATCCCCCAATGATTTCCACAATGGCCGGTTGGTGGCGGCCTGCATTCAGCGCCTTCCTGCTACCTTTATGAGGTCGTTGGTCTTTCCGGTACGTGGCTTCCACTCCGTGGACGTGGACAGTAAATAGCAGTTATTTATTATCATTATTTTGGTTGCAGAACATTTAATGTCATGTCACTCGTCTTCAGCTAAGCTATGATTGTATCAAGTGGATTTCTCTTTCCGTTGATTTCATGGGGCTAAGGGAGAAATATGAGACCATCAGGCCTCCCCAACCCGTCTGTTCAGGGTGGGGAGTGTAGGCTAAATCCTTTCTTATTTCTGGTATATCAGAGAGGGTTATCCTCTTGCACTATAGACTAAATAACTTGATAATAATGATTGCAGATATTTTTCTTGTTCTACCTGAAAAATATCTGGTCATTTGTACACACAGCAACAAGAGATAGGTTCAAAATTGGGGATTTTAAAAAACATTTAAAAAAATCGTATCTGAAGTGGTGATAATTTTACTAAAGTATTTTTTATAGATGGTCATCTATTAGTCTAGGCGCAGACCACCGATTTATAGTTGACCGATAGTTGGATCGGGCTGTTAATCAATATGGAGAGACGAAAGTGCGCACATTACACCGATTTGGTATCGGCCGATTCTTCATACAAATTAGAATCGGGCCCAACTATCGGCCAACTAAAAATCGGTGGTCTGCGCCTTGGCTTAGTCTATCATCTCCTCAAGTTTGGCATGCTCTTTTTGGGACACCCTGTATACCACATTAGCATCTGCACTAAACATTTGTCCTCTATCCCTCAGTTCAAATACGCCAAGATCTCATCAGCGGTCAACGGCAACGTCAAAAAGGGCGTTGTCTTCTGCACATACTCCGCTCTCATCGGCGAGACGCAGTCCACAAGCAACAAGTATCGGACGCGACTTAAGCAGTTACTACAGTGGTGCGGCGAGGATTTCGACGGACTTGTATCCTTTTACACGACAATTTACTTGAATTTTGAACTTTATGGTATTGGTGTAAGGTTCAAATTCGAAAGGAGACCAAGTAATGGTTGCAACTAATTCCTGAAATAGTTTATTTGATTTCACATAAATAGTCATTCAGTCAATTGAATTTAAAATGCACTGTAAAATAACTTACTTTAGTGACGTCAGTCGTTGATATAATTTTTTAATGTTGTGACTTGTATAAAGGAGGGCTCGCACACTCACTGCGGGCGCCCGTCGCAAAGTCGCGACAGCAATATAATTACGTGCGAGCGATAAGGATGGGTAGCTTGGGGTCATTGGACGATATTCTACGTGCTCACGGACCAGGCTTTAGTTGCGGGGCAAATTTTTATGTTAAAATAACGATCTATCTAAAACTCGTGGGCTAAAGAGTACCTAAATTAAGAAAATTCGTTTATATTACGTTTCATAAATATGGTCCTTTGAGCCGGATAACACACATTGTTGTCAGCTTAAATACTTGAAAGTTATGGATATCAATTTGTTCCAATTTTTGGTACTTTCTGACTGTAGTTTTTCTGTTATGCCAATATTTCGTCTATCAGTAAAACCTTAACCACACACTAGATCGTATTCGACGAGTGCCACAAGGCCAAGAACCTCTGCCCGGTGGGGTCCGGCAAGGCCACGAAGACAGGGCTGACGGCGCTGGAGCTGCAGACGCGGCTGCCGGGCGCGCGCGTGGTGTACGCGTCCGCCACCGGCGCCTCGGAGCCGCGCAACATGGCCTACATGGTGCGCCTGGGCATCTGGGGCGAGGGCACGCCCTTCCCCACCTTCATGGACTTCATCAACGCCGTGGAGAAGAGGTGGGCACGTTGTTGTAGTTGTTTCAGGCATTCGAAGCAGTTTGGTCCTTCGAGCCGGATAACACATCAATTACAGTCAAACCTTAACCATGCGTGTCAGATTGTATTGCAGAGAAGAGGTATGTACATCATTTCAGGCATTAAAAACTACAAAAAGACCAAAAAGCTCATCGAGTGGAAAAACCGATCACATCGCACTGGTGATCATGGGAAAACACCAACATTGTGAATGTCGTGTAATCTACTGGCAATCTTGATATTTATGGACCTTCGAGTCGGATGATGACACTCGACGCGAAGCGCGATGACTTGAAGGCCCGTCTATCTTCCGCCATTCACTATAAATACGTTGGCGGCGTGCTCAGATGCCCTCAATCGGCTACGTAAGCCATCTCCGGGCACACCAGCGCCGCCAAGACAGCTAAGAGTCAAAGTGGCCGCCATAACTGAAATCGGTCGAATGGATCATCATCACGATGAGTGCCACAAGACCAAGACCCATGCCCGGTGGGGTCCGGCAAGGCCACGAAGACAGGGCTGACGGCGCTGGAGCTGCAGACGCGGCTGCCGGGCGCGCGCGTGGTGTACGCGTCCGCCACCGGCGCCTCGGAGCCGCGCAACATGGCCTACATGGTGCGCCTGGGCATCTGGGGCGACGGCACGCCCTTCCCCACCTTCATGGACTTCATCAACGCCGTGGAGAAGAGGTGGGCACATTGTTGTGGTTATTTCAGCCATTCGAAGCAGTTTGGTCCTTCGAGCCGGATAACATCAATTACAGTACCGCGCGTGTCAGATTGTATTCGACGAGTGCCACAAGGCCAGATCACGTCGCACTGGTGATCATGGGAAAACACCCACATCATGAATTTCGTGTAATCTACTGGTATCCTTGATATTTATGGACCTTCGAGCCGGATAACCCGACGGATTAGCAAGCTGAAGTAGCAATGGGTAAGGCACATAATACGCAGAACTCACGGCCGATGGGGCAGCAAGGTTCTAGAATGGAGGCCGCGTACCGGAAAACGCAGTGTGGGCGCGTCCACCCACAAGGTAGACCGACGACATCATAAAGGTAGCAGGGAAGCGCTGGACGCAGGCCGCTACCAATCGATCAACATGGAAAGCGTTGAGGGAGGCCTATGTTCAGCAATGGACGTCCTATGGCTGAAATGATGATAATGATGATGATGATGAGCCGGATCACACGATGAGTGCCATAAGGCCAAGACCGGCGCCCGGTGGGGTCCGGCAAGGCCACGAAGACAGGGCTGACGGCGCTGGAGCTGCAGACGCGGCTGCCGGGCGCGCGCGTGGTGTACGCGTCCGCCACCGGCGCCTCGGAGCCGCGCAACATGGCCTACATGGTGCGCCTGGGCATCTGGGGCGAGGGCACGCCTTTCCCCACCTTCATGGACTTCATCAACGCCGTGGAGAAGAGGTGGGCACGTTGTTGTGGTTATTTCAGCCATTCGAAGCAGTTTGGTCCTTCGAGCCGGATAACACGAGTGCCACAAAGCCAAGACCTGTGCTCGGTGGAGAAGAGGTATGATGTACATCATTTCAGGCATTAAAAACTACAAAAAGACCAAAAAGCTCAACGAGTGAAAAAAACAGATTCCAGCGCACTGAGGATCACGGGAAAATACACATATTGTGAATTTTGAGTAATCTACTGGCAACCTTGATATTTATGAACCTTCGAGCCGGATAACACGATGACACTCGACGCGAAGCGCAATGACTTGAAGACCCACCCGTCCATCTTCCGCCATTCACGATAACTATGTTGGCGGCGTGCTCAGATGCCCTCAATCGGCTACATAAGCAATCTTCGGGCACACCAGCGCTGCCAAGACAGCTAGGAGTCAAAGTGGCCGCCATGGCCGTAATCGGTCGGATGGATCATCATCACGATGAGTGCCACAAGGCCAAGCCCCGTGCCCGGCGGGCTCCGGCAAGGCCACGAAGACAGGGCTGACGGCGCTGGAGCTGCAGACGCGGCTGCCGGGCGCGCGCGTGGTGTACGCGTCCGCCACCGGCGCCTCGGAGCCGCGCAACATGGCCTACATGGTGCGCCTGGGCATCTGGGGCGACGGCACGCCCTTCCCCACCTTCATGGACTTCATCAACGCCGTGGAGAAGAGGTGGGCGCATTCATCATCAACATTGCAGCCACAGGACGTCCACTGCTGAACAGTTTAAGCGGCCTGCATCCAGCGCCTTCTTGCTACCTTTACGAGGTCCATCTTGTGTACACTGTCCACTTTGTTATCGTTATTTCAGACATTCAAAACTGTTTGGTCCTTCGAGCCGAATAGCATGACGAGTACCACAAGGTAAGAACCTGTGGTGAGGTCACAAACAAAATGTAGACAGTTATATGGAGGGTACTTCATCTAGTATAGCTTAGATGCGTGACCAAGTTACAAGCAAGCAAGTTACTAATAGCAACCGAAAATGTTGTTCTTGTTATTCAAGATACCAAAATGCCAATTGGAGCAACCGGTGGCGCCACTATGGTGTCCTATTGAGATAAGGCACTTATTAAAAAGATTCGTTTCTCCACAGGGGCGTGGGCGCCATGGAGATCGTAGCCATGGACATGAAACTCCGGGGCATGTACATCGCGCGTCAGCTGTCCTTCCACGGCGTCACCTTCAAGATCGAGGAGGTGCCGCTGTCGGAGTCCTTCAAGGACACCTACGACAAGTCTGTCGCGCTGGTGAGTGCTGTCTCTACTGTCGTCCTCGTGGCCATGACCATGACCATACATTGCAATTACAACCGTAGTGCGAAAACGATAAGGAACATTACTGTTCGTCACCTAAAGTTCATAGTAGACTCATCAACTCTGAAAGGGATCAATACTGTATCGCTTTTCGCGAGCTATCATCGCCTTTCGTGCGCTGTCAAATGCCAGGCTATGCGTTTACGTTACGGTGCGGATAAGTGTGCGTTGTATTATGGAGTTTCATACATACAATACTGACTGCCTCGAGTTGATACGGTTACGATCCCTTTCCTGGTTGATAAATGTGCGACGACCTTAAATGTCAATTAGCATACCGTCCCGATAATGTGCGCAGTTCCTAAGCATCTTCCAGTTTTTCCAAAATGGTTGACACTATTAGAGCGCTTTCACATTTAGGCGACTAAGGCCCAGTTTTTTGATTCAAATTTTGATTTGATTGAATTTTGATGAATCAAAAAACTGGGCCTTAGAAGCGCAACAAACGTGCGACAGACGCGCTGCCGATAATTTCATACCATGTGACAGGGGATGCATGCCTTCACATTATAAAAACGCCGCTGCCGCGCTGCTGTCGCGCTCTGACGCCCTAATGTGAGAGCGCTCTTACGTGTTATTATAATCGTTCCTGTTATAATGAGGGCTATCGTTTTAGCGCTCACCAGTTAGCGCCACTGTAGAGTAAGGTCCTGTCACTTGCTAGTAGCGAAGACAGTGGCACCAACTGGTGAGCGCTAAAGTGGTAGGAGGACTATCGCATTTGCACTCATCAAGATGGCGCCACTGTAGAGTAAGGTCCTGTCAATCGCCAGGGGTGCCAACTGTTAAGTATAAAAACGATAGCCCTCATTGTTGACTAACAAACCGTTTTTCTGCAGTGGGTGGAAGCGATGCAGCGGTTCACAGAGGCGGCGGAGCTGATCGACGCGGAATCCCGCATGAAGAAGACCATGTGGGGACAGTTCTGGTCCTCGCACCAACGCTTCTTCAAGTACCTGTGTATCGCCGCTAAGGTGTGTACTCTATCATCCAGTTGTGAAGAATTTAGATTGAAAATGATACGTTTTAAACTTCATTTGTAGTTGTAAATTTTATTTAACTTGAAAAAATCAAACTGCCTAAGGCGGGAATCGAACCCACGACCTTTCGCTTACCGGGCAACTGCTCATCCATCTGAGCTACTTAGACACTGGATGAACCCGTCAAATTGTTTAAGTGTAATACCAGGCCTGTTCATCTCCGCGAGTTTACATCGAAAACAAAACACGCACGATGGCCCACCTACAGGACACTATTCGACAAGGCCTCACAAACGCAAGTCAAGCACCATTTTGTTGACAAACGTCAGTGATCGGCACTGCGTCGAAGCTATAGGGCTGACTTCGGTAAAATGATGTGACGTGAGGTGCCAAACTGCGGAAAATGGCGGAGAAAATACATGATTTAGCATGAATTATCATGAATAATATTAACTACTTATTTACCTCTCAGTGTCTTGAGGCAACTTAAAAAAGTACATTCTGTGTTTTTATTATTATTTAGGCAGTTAAATACTGCACAGTATTTAGTACACCATTTTCTTTATTTTCTTCCATCATACACAAGAATACGCGTGCGTGAGTTAATGTTCGCTCGTATTGCCAACTTATGCTACGCCGCCACTGGGCCTGGTAGTACTTATTATTATTCTGTGGTAATACGCTCTTACGGCCAGCGTTTCGTTTCATTCGTAGTTAATAAAAATTCAGTTTCATGTCTGATCAATACAGAGCTCCTCGTGAGAGTGTCCAAATTCTGCCCTGAAGTTTCTTCTACAGTGACGCATACCATCAACTTTAACGAAAATGTAGGCTTGTGTTTCGCGACACCCATGGATCGATCCATTGAACTCCTATTTTGCCCGGTTGGTCAGTTAAAGTCAAGCTATAGATATGACGTTGTTAGCATAATATTTCTGCATAGCCTCGTCCCAGCTAGGGCGTTTCGTCGCCCAGTTTGAGAGCTGACCTTTTCCTTGATACCAAACATGAGTCAGACTGGTTAACCTTTAAATCCTGGGCTTTGCAGCTATAGAAATAGCATTCGCTTGCACCAAGGAGTCTCGCTCGATAGAGTTTGGGAACCTCTGACTTCGTTCGTTCGTTCGTTTCAGCCGAAAGACGTCCACTGCTGGACAAAGGCCTCCCCCAAGGATTTCCACAAAGACCAGTCCTGCGCCGCTTGCGCAACCTCTGACTTATTATTTGTTTATTTTATATTATAAAGACCATGTTATACATTTTTATGTTGCTTGTCGTAGGTCAACCACGCAGTAGTGACGGCGCGCGAGGCAGTGAAATGCGGCAAATGCGTGGTCATCGGTCTACAAAGCACGGGCGAGGCGCGCACCCTGGACCAGCTCGAGCGCGACGACGGCGAGCTCACGGACTTCGTGTCCACCGCCAAGTGAGTAGCGTCACTGTGACGTCACTCCCTGCTGCACCGCGCGGTGGTGACGTCATCGGTCTGCAGAGCACGGGCGAGGCGCGCACCCTGGACCAGCTCGAGCGCGACGACGGCGAGCTCACGGACTTCGTGTCCACCGCCAAGTGAGTAGCGTCACTGTGACGTCACTCCCTGCTGCACCGCGCGGTGGTGACGTCATCGGTCTGCAGAGCACGGGCGAGGCGCGCACCCTGGACCAGCTCGAGCGCGACGACGGCGAGCTCACGGACTTCGTGTCCACCGCCAAGTGAGTAGCGTCACTGTGACGTCACTCCCTGCTGCACCGCGCGGTGGTGACGTCATCGGTCTGCAGAGCACGGGCGAGGCGCGCACCCTGGACCAGCTCGAGCGCGACGACGGCGAGCTCACGGACTTCGTGTCCACCGCCAAGTGAGTAGCGTCACTGTGACGTCACTCCCTGCTGCACCGCGCGGTGGTGACGTCATCGGTCTGCAGAGCACGGGCGAGGCGCGCACCCTGGACCAGCTCGAGCGCGACGACGGCGAGCTCACGGACTTCGTGTCCACCGCCAAGTGAGTAGCGTCACTGTGACGTCACTCCCTGCTGCACCGCGCGGTGGTGACGTCATCGGTCTGCAGAGCACGGGCGAGGCGCGCACCCTGGACCAGCTCGAGCGCGACGACGGCGAGCTCACGGACTTCGTGTCCACCGCCAAGTGAGTAGCGTCACTGTGACGTCACTCCCTGCTGCACCGCGCGGTGGTGACGTCATCGGTCTGCAGAGCACGGGCGAGGCGCGCACCCTGGACCAGCTCGAGCGCGACGACGGCGAGCTCACGGACTTCGTGTCCACCGCCAAGTGAGTAGCGTCACTGTGACGTCACTCCCTGCTGCACCGCGCGGTGGTGACGTCATCGGTCTGCAGAGCACGGGCGAGGCGCGCACCCTGGACCAGCTCGAGCGCGACGACGGCGAGCTCACGGACTTCGTGTCCACCGCCAAGTGAGTAGCGTCCCTGTGACGTCACTCCCTGCTGTACCGCGCGGTGGTGACGTCATCGGTCTGCAGAGCACGAGCCAAGTGAGTCTAGTTGACAGCTCAAACCTTGTTGAAAATCTCATACTGTTTTGACAGGTATAGGTCGCGCAACAAGAGTTGAAACCATCAGCACGAGCAAAGATTTGTATCTGCGTTGACGTCTTGCGTAGTCGCACTGACAAATGTTTTCTGTCTCTCTTTCAGACATTTATTAAGAGCAAGTTAAATAGTGTATTCGATATTTGAACTTTAATGTAAAGTGTGTTGTTTGTGTTCTGTATTCAAATATTACATCAGTGTGAGTACGTGTTTGCCTCAACTTTCTCTGAGCGACCTATAATTTTTTACGAAAAAATTACACAATAGATGACGTCTCTATTTTGCTAACTCCAATATGTAAAAATATCCAATAAATAAAAAGTTTTTTTATCAACATCTAAACAGGTAGGTTATTATTTACAGTTGATTGAATACTAATTGAAATTTTAAGATCAATTATAAAAGTGGTGCTTTGGAATTATTGGTTAATTTTGTAATATTAAAAGACATGAAATTTTTGTAATACACTTTATTATAAAATACAAAAAATCAACTACAGTCCTCATTCCCATTCATTGCGATGTTCATATTTCGCAAATTGACCCTCTCGACAGGGCGGATTTTGGCAAGCTCCTTTGCCAATCGCACCATAGTTTCCATGTTACTTTTATTCGGGTTTGCTTTGAAAAACTTGTTCAATCTCCGAAATTCGTTGTTCAAACCCTTCATAGCTTCTTCATACTTCGTTTTCAAATCCATTTTACTTGTGCATTGAACCTCTTTATTATTTTGAATTGAAAAACTGATTTCTTCACACTTTTCTTCAGTTAAATCGTCCAAAGGATCATTTCTCTCGCAGTTTTCATTTTTTATTTCTAAATAATAATAATCATCATCATTCTCCGACTTTGGTGAACCTGCTGAATATTTATCTACGTCATCATCAATTCCACCTTCAGCATCATTTACAAATTCGTCATCTTTAATGTCATCGATGTCCATATCTTCCGCCTCTTCAGTACACTCAGGCTTTATAATTTTCTCCTCGCATTCCGCGCCTGCAATATCAGTCAACAAACACTTCTCCTCGTCAGTCAGTTCAGTAATTCTTATCAAATCTGTATCCACCACGTTGATCACAGCACACAGGTGCTCGCAGAACCGACCTTTCCTCCCCACACTGCAGTCGCAACACCAGGTGTCTATTCTAAACTTTATAGACTTCTTAGTTTTGCCACCACTTTCGAATCTGAACTCGTTTGCACCTATCCTTTTTAGAGTGGAATCGAAATTCAAAACCTCTTTAGACTTTGCGAGGAATCTTGTATAGGTTGATACTATATCAGAGCTTTTCGCGTGAGCGTGTAGATTACGACTGATTTGACCGTCGACGATGTTGCAGAGAACGTCGATCATCGCGTATGCATTGAACGATTTACACTTCTGATGTATGAACTCGCCCATAATACGTGTCGTAGCTTCCACAAGATTCGTGCTCACGTGATNGTGAGTAGTGTGTAAAGTCTGTTCGCCGAGAGTTGATAAAAAAAATTAAATATCAGAGGTTCTAAACTCATTATAAATTGCAGCCCGCTAATTATTTTTGTCGATATAATGAAAAAGTTGGTAGATTATCATTATTATCTCTTAAATTTACGGGAATTATTCCAGTTAGGGCATACGTGGGGATACGGATCAAACACATGGCGTCCATGTGTTGGATAAAAAGTATTTCTTTATTATCAAGTGGCTTATAGTGTATCCCAATATTGGGCAAAGCCCTACCCACTGTCATACCATTCATTTCGGTCTTAGGTAAAATAAATCTATTCCGTTTCACACATTGCGGCCCGCCGGCCGGGGTGCTTGACGACAGCTGCGTGGCTCGTACCATGGTACTCAGTGCGCGTTGTGACAAACGACGCCCTACATACAGAATGTGATAACTAAGCGACAGTCGCTATTGCAAGACATTTCATAATATTTATCAACTCTCGGCGAACAGACTTTAGTAGTAGTAGTGACGGCGCGCGAGGCAGTGAAGTGCGCCAAGTGCGTGGTGATCGGACTGCAGAGCCAGATCGGCGTGAGAGAGTGTCCACCGTCAAGTGTCTAGTTTTATTTTGGCAGAACTCCCTGCTGAATCATAAGTGGACCGACGATCTGGTAAAGGTCTTGGGAAGTACCTGGATGCGAGCAGCGCAGGGCCGGTTGTTGTGGAAAACCTTGGGAAGGACGTCATTTGACTGAAACGAACGACACTCTGAGAAGTGCTGAACATAATGTTCAAAAAATTGTTTTTTGCGAAATATAGTTACAGAATAGGGTCCAATTGACTTACTTTAGTGAAGTATCTAAACGCGAACTCATATAGACTTTCAGGACTGGGAAATACGATTGCTTAAAAAAGTCGATTTGGATTATTATTGGCTAATTGTATGATATTTATTATTATTTATTATTATTATTATTTAATATTCCCAATTAATAGACATGAATTTTAGTAATACACTTTATTATAAAAATACAAAATGTCAACTACAGTTTTCGTCCTCATTTGCATTCATCGCGATGTTCATATTTCGCAAATTGACCCTCTCGACCGGGTGGATTTTGGCCAGCTCCTTTGCCAATCGCACCATAGTTTCCATGTTACTTTTATTCGGGTTTGTTTTGAAAAAATTGTTCAATCTCCGAAATTCGTTGTTCAAACCCTTCATAGCTTCTTCATACTTCGTTTTCAAATCAATTTTACTGGTGCATGGAACCTCCTTATTATTTTGAATTGAAAAACTGATATCCTCACACTTTTCTTCAGTTAAATCGTCCAAAGGATCATTTCTCTCGCAGTTTTCATTTTTTATTTCTAAATAATAATAATCATCATCATTCTCCGACTTTGGTGAACTTGCTGAATATTTATCTACGTCGTCATCAATTCCACCTGCAGCGTCATCTTCGTAATCGTCATTTTTAATGTCATCGATGTCCATATCTTCCGCCTCTTCAGTACACTCAGGCTTTATTATTTTCTCCTCGCACTCTGCCCCAGCAATGTCAGTCAACAAACACTTCTCCTCGTCAGTCAGTTCAGCAATTCTTATCAGATCTGTATCCACCACGTTGATAACAGCACACAAGTGCTCGCAGAAACGACCTTTCTTTCCCACACCGCAGTCGCAACACCAGGTGTCTATTCTAAACTTTATAAACTTCCTCGTTTTGCTACCACTTTCCAATTTAAACTCGTTTGGATCTATCCTTTTTAGAGTGGAATCGAAATCCAAAATCTCTTTAGTCTTTGCGAGGAATCTGGTATAAGTTGATACTATATCGGAGCTTCTCGCGTGAGCGTGAAGATTACGACTGATTTGACCGTCGATGATGTTGCAGAGAACGTCAATCATCGCGTATGCATTGAACGATTTACATTTCTGATGTATAAACTCGCCCATAATACGTGTCGAAGCTTCCACAAGATTCGTGCTTACGTATTCTTCTCCGTGAAGCCAGTGCCCGCGTCTTTGCCACAAATCATCGACAAAATCGCTTATCACTAAAGACGATTTAATATAATCATCCTCCTTAAGTTTTTCGTAGTTGATTTCAGCTTCAGCCAAACTTCTCGACCCTCTAATAAAGTTGCTAAACAACTCCATCAAGCTGTGACGTTTCTTCGCATCTATCTTGCTGTCATCGCTGCAAATCCTCCGCCAAATATTGCTGCAGACCGACCAATGAGACGATAATATAATACTCTTTGGAAATATGGATGTTGCGGCGTCTCTTATTGCTTGAGAGTCTTTAATAGTCAGTAATTTTGGCTCGAATTGACAGTTAAAGTGGTCTTCGATTAGTAGTTTTGTTGTCAAAAATGCTTGACTGTAGTTAGCTTCGTCCTGCTGTGTGTGTAGCACGCAAGCGATAGGTAAAGCACCCGCATTGCTAACGGCGTAAAGGAAAGTCACCACAAGTTCGTTAGATATAAATATACTATCCATCAGGATGTGCTCAAGATTCATCGTCAAAATAACGCGTCTCATAGTCGCAGTGACCACAGTAACCACATTCGGGTTCTCATAGTTTAAAAAACCGCCATCTCGTTCTAAAGTAGCCTTTTTTGCACTCATGATCTCATCGAAAGTCTTATTACTTTCTCCTGATTTTTTAATTTTTGCGTGTAAATAGTGAATGTGGCGTATGGTAGGGTTGATATTCGCGTTCATTAAATACTCAGGGTGGTCACCGTAGCGATGTATAACCGCCAACTCGTGGTACAATTTGGCCATGACCGGCGAGTAGCCATTATCAAAATAATTGTAAAACAACTCGTCGGTTTCCGGTGTGCTCTTCAACCTACTAAATGCCTCTTGCGTTCTCAATTTGTGCGAGTGCGTAAAGTCGATAGAAATTGTCATGTTCAAACCATCCTTCAAAAGAGGATCGTTTTTGATCGTGTTTCGATTGGTGATCTTCACTTTGAAGTCTATTTTCGCTCTGCATCCTTGGTTTCTCGCGTCGTCTGAACACTCCTTCTTCTTATTGAACGCCGACCGGTGACAACAAAACACTTTTCTGAATAACAATCTTTTTAGCCTCGGATAGCTGTTTCGAACTATCCAAGTTGTTGCTGTGAATTTCGCGAACTTCGCGATCCATTCGGCCGCGTACTTGTTGTATTCGTTTGTAGACGTCACGCCGTTGGTCTTGCACTTCAGTTGCACGGCGAATTTATCGGGCGAGACAAATTGGTAGTTCACCAACACTGCATTTTCTGATATCTCCTCCAAATATTGCTTCAGTTCTCTTTTCGAAAACATCGTTGAACGTCACTATCAAACAATAACACTGATACATAAATCGTAACTCTAAATCGTGAAATGTATGCGTCTTTATGTAACCTAAATCGTACGTGGCGTGAGTGAATCGATGCTAGCGCGTGACGCGTGGGTCTGGGGCCGCGTACCTTTTGCCGGGGTGAGCGACCGCCGAGCGGCTGGCGCGCGGTACGCTTCGCTCGGGCGTTACGAAGCGCGCGGCCGGATGCGCGCCAAAATTCAAAAGATGGCGGGCTAAGATGGCGCGACTTTTGAAAGTTGTCGTTTATCAAAGTTAGTCTGTTTTACGTAATTTATGTATTGTAGTGTCTGTAATGTTATGAATTAGATACATTTCGATTGCATTTTAATAATGCGATATAAAATTGTGATTTTTAACGATTTTAGTACTGTTGCATGTAATTAAATGTAATCACTTTGTAATTATTTTTATTGAAGCCATTTCTTTTGAATATTGCTTCCTTCTGGCTTTAATTAGTTTATTAATAGAAAATAATAGGGAAATGAGTAATTAAAATAAATAAATAATTTGTGTGCACAATGTCTTCACAAAAAAAATACGGTTATAAAAAACGTTTATATTTTTTGATTACCCATCTGATTTAAAAATGTTCGGCCGTTATTCTTACTTAGACGAAAACCTTTTTCCATACGCTATAGATTATGACAAATCTTATTTGAACGTTTAATTCCAGGGGCGTATTCCAGACACTAGTGGAGAAGCACTTCCCCGCTCCAGACAGGGACCGCATCAGTCGTTTGTTGGGGCTCGAGCCGCCGCCGCGCGCCAAGCCGCAGGTCAACGGGACCACGCACGAAGCAGACAACGCTTCCAAGAGGAAATGTGAGTGTTACTATACGTTAGTAAAAAAAAAAAAAAAAAAAAAAAAAATTTGACAGTCGTCATGTAAACATTAGCTCCGTGATTATAAATCGATTGTAATTAAAATTCTGACTCTGGAGTGCAAATAATGACTGCAATCTTAATGTACAACTACGATTTACCTGTGAAAGTGTTATCCAAACCAAATAAGTGATGGAGACAATAAAAATGACAACAGAACTAAAGTGCTTTCGATTAACAAAAAACTGTTATTCTACAAATAGTGATCCTAATAAACAACACTCGTGACTTACTTCATCACAAACACGGACATTATCAAGATCAACGTAACGTTTGATTGTGAAATTGACTATAAAGTGCTAAAACAATCTGCTCGACAATCGTTTTTTATTCAAACATCAAATCGCCATACAAACTAGCGACATCTAGTGTAACAAACTTANTATTTTTTTACTAGACACTACTAGACAGCAACCCTAACAGCGTAAGAAGAGTTCAGAGGCACGCGATAGAAAGAGACAAAACTTGTAGGTGAATAAAATTGTAGGTACGTAGTGCTGTGCGAGCTGAATTCCACTGTATCGCGTCGTAGCAAGACTCGCATTTATTTAAATCGTCTTGCGGAGTAATCCTTCTGTACCTGTACTATTACTTATTCTGTGACAATACGTCATAAAGATTGACATTAATGTGGCCAAGAAGTCGGTGCAACTTTTGTTCATTATTCGTCGTTCTGACTGACGGCATGATTATTTTGGGCCCAGGAAGGTCTAAGGTCATTCCTTCTTCCATATTTTCTTCCAATGATTTTGACTTTCTGTTTAATGAACTTCCTGCAGCTTCGCCGTTTCGGGTCGGGTTGGTTTTTGTAGTAGTTTAATTTATTTTACAAGTTTGAGCTGTTTGCACATGCAATGTAGGTAGATAGGTACTAGATACTATTGATTGCCCAACAAATATAAATTGTAGGTATTTTTTTTAAATACGGTGGTTTTCAATTTGTGTTTTATGTTTCGTTTCTATACCTATAGCATTGTTGTACACATCTTCTTAATTTCCTAGGAAATTTATAAACTTGCGGATCTTGTTATCTTCCATTGCTAACTCCGACTAATTCTCATTTTAAAGGTCAACCATTACGATAATAAAGTCAAGTTTTATCTTCCAAAGGCATCCCTTTCAGAAGCTAACCGGAAATAGGCCAATACAGACGAGAGTTATCTATAAATACGGCAGTGTCAAGGCAATACGTTGCCCGCGCTTTCGCTCTCGCTTCGATCTGTTGTGACAGAGACTTTTAGTGACGCCAATGATAGTTGGGATCGGGACAGCGCTCGTAAATGCAATCCCGATGACGTAACGAAAAGGGTCTTCAACTCCGATTATCGCGTCCGAGAAAATGTATTTTTGTAACGGAATCCAAAGCGGATATGGGAAGTCTCATTCTGATAAGACACTAAGGTCTTTATTGCAGAACGCAGTTCAAAACTCGATTCAATCTGACACAAAGCTTGAGGCTTTGAATTGGTTAAATTTTAATATCTAGACTCGCTCTCGCTTCGATCTGTTGTGACAGAGACGTTTAGTGACGCCAATGATAGTTGGGATCGGGACAGCGCTCGTAAATGCCATCCCAATGACGTAACAAAAGGGTCGCCAAGTCCGATTATCGCGTCAATAAAGAAAATGTATTTTTGTAACTTCATCCTAAGCGGAAGTAGGCGAAATCTTCTGATAAGACACAATCTTTAAAAAAAGATTGAAGCTTTAGATATCTAGACTAAACACATGACAGAATTTATCATTTAAGATTAGACCTAGTGTTAAGAGGTTTTTGTAATACAGTCATTAGCCACTAGAGTACTAGTACTTCTTACTTATGGCTCTGAGCTTGATCTCTGCTCTGCTCGACAATAGATAAATGATCAGAAAAGGTGTGTAGGGTAGTGTGGAAAGTCATTACAAGCCTTAATATTTCCCTCTAAACAGCGTACAGCTGTACCTCTTATCTACTTGGAATTGTATTATACTTTTGTCCCAATAAAGCATTTAAACTCAAAGATTCGTCCCTATTGCAATCTGCGCTGCAGGCAGCACTAGGCCTGCTTTAAATATGCAGGCTTTGTTCGGACGGCTAACTTAATTAACAGCTGCATGCTATCGCGAGGAGGCTTATTGGGGCGGAAGTAGGCTTTTTACGACTTTTTATTTCATTTACTAACGTGGATAGTTGAATGCACGAAAAATACCTAGGTACAGCTTTATTACATACCACCTTTGCTGAAGAATCTATCCGAATTCAATCGATTATGTTTTATTTGAAAGTCTACTTTGGATTTTTTATGGAACAGTCGGTTACAATACAAAATATTTATTTGGGACCTTGAAGACCAATGTGTCTTCGAGATATCGACGTATCCAGTATGAAGCTATCTTTGTGCTTCATTGTGCTTATGCCGTCTGCCCTTGTTTTGGACAAAAAAGTATATTACTCCTGTCCTCAAAATCTTGGATCCTGGCACATAATAAATTTTTACTTCTGAAAGACACAAAAAGAAAACAATCAAAAATGTCAAAATTTTTAATCACAACAGCAACAAGATTCACCAAATTTTAATTTTAAAACAATAAATGAAATAAAAATACACAAGAATAAATACAAAAAGAGATGCAACCCTCAAGTATGCTTTTGAAGTCAAAATACATCTGGTCCGGTTTCGTCGGTTCATCGAAGACTTTGAATAATTTGAGCCAAGCTTTGTTCGTCCGATGGTATACGAAGAAGTCCGGCGATGAGTGCAGAAGGGGCATTGTAGATATTCCACCAGACGTAGACCCAGACTGTCCACAGCCCTGTGAAAGGAGGAAAAAGAAGAAGGAGGGGATACTGCATAAGATCAAACTGAGGGTCATTGAAGGCGGCACCAATTTTGGGAGTAAGCTGTTCATCTGTTCTGTTCGATTGACTCCTGTCACATAAAAAAAATCTCTTTGTGATTTAGTTACCTATCCATTTTTATCGCGCAATGATGGGGTCCGCCCTGGGTGCCAAGCATCAGGGGGTGACACAAGTCGCGCAGATTAGTACTCACTGGCGCATCTGCATGGCAAGTCTGCGGTCTATGTCATGATACTGAGTGCGTGCGGTTGTCTTTCAATCTTCGAATCGGTAGGTAGCCCTAAAATCGTGGGGGGTACCAGGGGGTGCCTTCTTAGGACTTATGACTTGATCGCCCGGGTGCCAACATATGCTACGCCGCCACTGAACCATCACCTCCTCCTACACCTACAGCGCCCTTTCGCCGCGTGCAATGCAAGTCGAAGGTATGCAAAGAGGAGCAAGTGCCGGAACCGAAGGCGCTGCCACCGCCCAAGAAGAAGGTGCCTCCGATGCCGGCGCCTCGCCCTGGCGTGCAGGTATCGGTGCTTGGCGCCGACACCTCCATCGGCCAGTACGTCGCACTCCTGCTCAAGCAGTGCCCTTGTATCAAGAAGTAAGCCATTTTATTGGTCAATCTTAAATTCTGTATTGTGGAAACCTTCCTGATCTCCTTTTGTCTTGTCATCGCGTGGGATTTAACAAAACTACTGCCATATTTCATGGCCAGATAAATTGAATCTGAATCCATTTCAGTAGATGACGCTGGAAATTCCAAATGTCATAATCCTTATTTTCTTGTCTCGATGTTACAAAGGGTTTTTTCGTGTATCTAACTTTGTACGATATGCACAAAACTGTTTGTTTTTTTCGACATAATTATGGAATCCAAATCTATCTTTGCGGGATATTGAAGCAATCATTGCAACCTAATTAATAAAACATTAACGTAACATTCAACATCAAAGTTTACGTAACTGCAAACACCATACCAGAAAACCAATCCAACTTCGATTTTCCCTTATAGATTTGTAGAAATTCTGCTCTGAAATTGGCAAATATTCCCGTCCCCGGGGTTTCGTGACGTAGTTTACGTGGGGCGACGTCGGTCAGCGATCCGAACTGCGATACGGCTCATGAAATCGCCAATCCGACGCCCCACGGGGACCTTACGTCTCTCTAACGTCGACACATGTTGACACACTGCTCTGAGGTTTCTGGGCAGAGTAATGAGTTTGTTTTTTCGATAATGGTGACTTGGATAAGTGCAAATTATTTACAAATCTTCCCTTTCTTCTTCTTTAATGAATCCTTGGTTTCTCGTATCTCGAGAACGGCTTGCGGAAAGAAAAATAAGGAAAATCGCGCAGATAAAATGATACATTTGAGAAAACTTAACGAATAATTTGATGAAAGTGAATTAACTGACAAATCGGAGGAGGACTTTGGTTGAAAACGATAGTCACGGGAACAGAATATGCATTCTTAATACCTAATGTTCCCAATAGGAAATTTATTTTTAGCAAGATCAACTAAAATCAAATATTGTACCAAAACGGTATCCACTCAGCTAAAATCCACAAAATGTTACAAGTCATTTTGTCTATTTTAGTAGCGCTAAAATGCGTAAAGCCCCGCTAAAGGTCGTTTCCTATGATATTTGCGTGTTGGCATTTCACGCAGCCGTGGAGGCGTTTAGTGTGTCGCGTAACACGGGCTATGATTCCGAGTCCCGCGGGACTCTCCGGCAAAAGTTTTTATGGCTGACTTGATAGATAATAAATAGATGAACATGCAATAAGACTTGTAAAGTAAATATTAGATCCTAATGTATTTTATATCAATATCAATAACCGACGCGCGCCACATTATGTTCGTGAAGTTGAAAATAGTTTAATCAAACATCGTTTACTTAGACTAACTAACTCTTGCAGATGACGACAATGTCTCATTTAAGATATTAAAAGATTATGAAATCAAAAATGTAGCAAAAGTATCGGCGCAAAACGAGCTTATTCCGTTCGCCTAGACTGAAATTAGACTCTAAAGTTTGTAATAAGCGAATACATAAACTTTATCGCACAATGAAAAAGCTTCATAAAAACAACTTAATCACCGTATTTTTCATGCGTTCGCGCCAAAATACACTTAGTTTACAGTTCACGTCACTTCGTTACGGTATAAACCGTAATAACGGCTCGTAGATTCTGATAAAAGAGCATTGCGCAGAGTGTGTATATAAAAACTAATAAAACTCATTTATTTCTGCAAATAGGCTTTAAAAAAGCACTTTTACACATCCCAATATTCACCCTAACACTGCTTCAGGACAATAAACGGGCCAGTGCTGAGAAGAAGCAGAGCAAGAAACTCAGTCACTATTGTCAGCCCCCTAAGTAACCAGTTACTAGTTTAATGTTTTAAGTACATAATCAATTACTGTGTAAGTGTGTAATCTTGCATTCGGAAGGCACACCCATCAAAATTTAAGAGCTCCTCAGACATGTCGTTATATGGATCATTCGGGCGGATGCAATAAAAGCGAACCTTTACGGCCGCTACTGGCATCGCTTCACTGTTTTATGGACAGAAAACTGAATATACATTGCACCCGCCTAAATAATAGTTGGAGCTTTGATTTAATATCTTAAGGCGTTCCCGGTGCTCCCGGCTTGTATTCACTTGGTTCAGTCGTTAAGCATAGCTCCTTCTGATTGAGAACTTTGTAATGATGCTGATGATGCATTCCTTCCCTGAGAAAAAAGGGGAGATCGTACTCATGGTGTTCCTTGGCTAGTTCCTTGGAAGGCTAACAGTCCAACAGTCTTAAGCATAGCTCCTTCTGATTGAAAACTTTGTAATGATGCATAGCTTCCCTGAGAAAAAGGGAAGATTGCTGTTCCTTGGCTAGTTCCTTGGAAGGCTAAAGTCTAATAGTCGACTGCTTTGGCTAAAACGATAAGTGACTGTAGGCTTTTTTAGTATTTGAGCTGCATCTGGATTCTAAGCCTCAATTTTCTCAATATCTTGATAAGACAAAACGTCTCACCTTTCATCCACTGACCTTCTTCCTTCCTTATAATTTAGTTAAGATATATTTCTGAAAACAACTGCCCAAAAATCAATCTGGTTAACTTAAACGACTCAAGGAAGACTCGGGAGAGGTCGATTCCCAAGTGAATGTTATTAATGGCACTAATAAAGGCGGCGGAACGAATCCAATAAAAAGTCCATAAGCTCAAATTAGAATACCTCTGGCAATCTGATTTGGGGCTCTCTTTTCTTAAAGCTTTGCGTAATAAGTAAAAATTTCTATTAAAATATATTTATTTCAATTCAACCAATTATGAGTGGGCTTTTTGCTAAAAGAAAGACGCTCGTATTCAAAAACGATGCTTGTGAAGCAGCAAATCGAACGCACAGCGTTGAATAGAGCTCTGTGATGTTCGTGTGTGACCCTGTGCGTCTACGCGCACTGTGAGACATAGTAATGTTTGTGAATACGGACGAGAAAATAAGAGATATAGTGTTATTTATTCATTTTTCCATTCTAGCAATTTTTCATCAGACAAAAGCCCAATCATCTTCATTTTAGTTTNCAAACTTACTTGTATCGATATTGTAAAGCAGCATGTACGCATACTAACAGAGGCTGTTTAAAGTTTTCGGCCGTCATAATAACGGTCTCGTGGCTTCACTAGAAGAGAAGCGGTCGACATTCCAAGGGTTCCAAGTTCAAATCTCAGCACGTACAAAATTTGTGGTTTATTTATTTTTTCATCTAATCGCACGTCATCACATCGACTAACTCAGAAATAATGGACAGCTTCGAGAATATAAACACTAGGGTGGTCCTTATACGTACGAAAAAACATTTTTTTCTTATANTCGAGAATATAAACACTCAAAAAAGGCGAAACGTAAACAATGATAGGGAACAACTCATTGACAGTGAATACGAGATGGAAATATCATACCAAAGTCTACCTAATAGCTATGGGCATATAGATGGAAATACAATGACATCTGATGAAACTAATAAGTTAAGGATGGAGCTTCAAATAGCTAACTTAGAAATTGACAACCTAAACACTGAAGTAAGCAAGCTAAAATACGAAATAACCAAATATAAACAAAAAGTACAACTTTATAAATCAGTCGGCATCGGCGAAACGGCGAATGTTTTCTGTAATCAAACGCCAGTTAAATTTTACTCGCCACAATTTCGAAGACGCTTGAAGTATTCTGCTATGAAAATAGGACTGCCTAGAACATCCTCTAGAGAGCTAACAATCAGTGCGATCGAAAGAAGCCAGATAAATGTTGAGAACACCCCTGAGAAGCTCTCAAATATGAATAAAAGCTATGAAACTAAAATCAACACCATACCACACTTTAATCTAAACGAAAACCCCACAGTAGACGTTGAAGCCATAATATGTAATAAACTGCATAGTACTCCAAATGGTCGCTACAATACAGACATGGGAACCCTGGTTGATAAACCTATAAACATTAATAACACTCATGCGGCAGAAAACTTGTCAAGCTCTAGCCAGAAGAAAGTAACGCACTCTCAGGAAAGCAAGCCCAAACAGAGAGTGATGATATTCGCAGATCAAAGTGGACGTGGCATGAGAAATCTTNCACCGAGCCCACAGCGTGGTAGGGGTGGGGTTGCCCGCTCTTTTGTTTTTTAATACTACTACGCTGAATATTGTGTGCGGATTGGGTTGTCGTACAGGGGTACTACATGGTAAAATAAATCTCTTCGGCGAAAACAGGATAATTTAGATCGAACTTCACTTGGTAAGTTCGTTTGATCATTCAAACATATTTAACTCGTTTGACTCACTCTGTCTGTAAGTTCGTAGCAGCTACGCGCTACGAGGCGCTACGAGGCGTATTTTCGTAGCTCTACGATATTACGCTTCGAAATTTATTTATTCAGCTTTTAATATTCATGTTGTTGAATTATGTATAATAATATGTTTCGGCAACATATTGGATGCTTGTTTGCTTCATATTTTGTGCTTAAAATATCTGCTTGAAAACATGAAATAGCTTCCAGAGAGAGTCATGAAAGAGCATAAATTATAGTTATGATATTAAAAAGCTTAAGTTAATTTAAGATAACAGTAATTTGGAACTGCAAGAAAACCTCCCAAAATGTCAAAAACCCTATTCACACTCGAATTCCAATAAGAAAATTCGATAAAAACCTGGCTTTTAATTATGTCCGTTATTCTAACCCGCTAGGTATATCTAAACTAAAACACGTGTTAAAATCCTTTATAGCAAAAGTAGTTCTTTAACAGAGAGAAAATGGACCTGTAACACTTTAGCAGTAGTTTCAGAAAAGGTAACAATAACAGCATACCATCCTAAGCTGTAATGGCGGCGTTTGTACAGAGAGCATCGGACTACATTTTTATTGCAAAATCGTCTCTATTACAAGTACATAAGAAGCCACAGAGTTTGACTTTATGTGCTGCCTGTACATAAATGCGGGGAATAACGAACTAAATGCGATAAACATTTTGCAGCGCGCCCTGAAACCGCTGTAAGCCAGTGGCGGGGAAGAACACACTCGCTTCTGCCCTGGACTTAGGGTTGTCAGTTAAAACGTAAAATTAAACCCTTTTATTCATATTTAACTAGCTAGCCCGGAGAACTAACCGCCCAGTCAATGATGTGTGTGTGTGTCAGTGGAGGGTTGAAGAGGAGGCCTATGTTCGAAGGCGAACCCCCTAAAAGCTGCTATAGATAGATAGATAGAATTGTAGTTCATTGGAAAAGTTTGTTTTCTTTCGCAATTTGTGATACTTATCATACTTTTGTAGACTATCCACTCACATATAATTTGACAATATTTTCAGAAGCACCCATTTAAATTTTCAAGAGTCAACCCTAACATTTCGTGGCCCATTTACCTAATACGTGTTGAATGCGCGTTCCGGCTGTCTCATTGAAAACACATAAATGCATTACTCTAAAACATGAACCACAAACTACACCGTTTATACTGTTTACCATGTAATTTCTATTTGCTTAATTTAATACTAGTATTTCAAATGAAGTCATCCTTAGCCTTTGTAGGATAATTACGACTTAGATAGCTTATTATTTTTATTTTTTTCATTGCTTTTGTAGTTTTAGCAAGTAGGTACCTACCTACATTCTTAAGCTAAGTTGCACCATCTTACTTTAACTTTGAAAAACGTCAAAAGTATGTCAAACTCCATACAAAAAGCACCGGTTATTGTTATTGTTTCGGTTAACTTAAGGTGGTGCAACTCAGCCTTGATGTGCCTAATTAGCAAATTACTAACGAAATAAATCTAAAAAATTACTTTGTCGCTAGACTGATTAGATTAGACGATGTCAAGTAGGTACCACGTTTTTGTTACAATTTTAATAAGATACTGTACTTAGTCAAGTTTTTGGTCACTTTAGGAGTCACAAACTATTTGAAGATGACTGTACCGATAGCAATTTACCTTGGACGAATAATATTCCAAGCAATTTACTTACCCAAACATTTGCTTTTTTGTTAAATGTTTTACCAATAAAAGCTCTGAAATTTTGTCCTTACTCTCTTAAATTAACTACATACTCTTACCACGACTAACTTTCTATCCAATAACTGCTACCGTTGAGGGCTACAAATTGTCAGTTGTTCATAAACCTTGCTTTTTTCCAGCCAAGATACAGTTGTAGGGGCAGGCGGCGGGTGCGGCGAATCGTCTTGGCCCCACTCATCTTCGCTTAATCGCGCTGGCACGTGTCCCTCCCCAATTTCTTAATATTGAACAACTGGGTCATAGCACGTGGATAAACAGACTGCAAGCTGAATAAAAAAAAAAGTTTGGATATATTGAGATAAATTAAGTTACATTTATGAAGCATTTTTAACACAATTTTCACTATCGCAGGTATATTATCTTACGGTTATCAAAAGATAAATTACCGTATTTGAAATAAACTCATTACCAATGAGTTTTTCTTTGGTTCACAAGTGCGTCAAAATACTACTCTTAACAAAACCTTTTCACTTCACTTTATTTTGATATTATTATTTTTTCGACCTAGGATTTTTTTTATTGTGATTTACGTTTACGTACCTTTTGAGTTGGCTTTTTTATTCTGTCTATCCCCGGCCTAAGCAAAGGAACACTCCGGGTGTTGCCAAATAATTGTTCCAGCTCTGTTTGATTGCAGCCGCAACTATTTTGAGAGCTCTAAGTGGTTTCGATTGTAGCTATACTTTAGACAAATTAATTGGTAAATTAGTTTCGAACGACCTTCGTTGGAGTATCGTTTTTGGATTCAACAAGTTTACTTTGTTGTCTAGCTAAATCAGTTTGAAATTAATTAAAGTTGTTGCTCAAATTATTTAGAATATTACCTCGGTTGATAGTTTAATGAAAATCCCGAAAGGCCCGGCTTATAGCGGCCTGCCAAAAACCTTACAATCAAAGTAATGTCGCAAAATAAACTACTTTAAAACAGATATTATAATTACTAAACTGAATAACTTTATAACAATGAAATAGTAAGACACGGGTCTTAACGCGACGTTTATTAATGAGTTATAACAATGACTAATATCTTACTTGTTATAGATGCTTAAACTCACTATAAGTACATATTACAATACACTCATCACACGCTGTCCCCGCAGGATTCAAACCCTTAGGGGTTCTAGCATAGATTCAGCACGCGACTACCATCTTCCTACTGTCATCACTATCATTAAACATCTTAATACAGCCTCCACGAGCAAGGGACCCCTTAATGGACCTTAAAAACGTGACGCCACCCTTATGCGCCATAATTGAAATTAGACTCTCCCTAATAGATATTACGGAGGTAAATAATATTTTAATTAGCAATAATATCTGTAACGATAACTGCTACGGTAATGCCTTTTGGTGTTAGAGCGTAACGTGTTCTTAATTAAAGGTAATATGTACGGAAGTTAGATTTTAAGTAGGCATTATTCTTAAGCCAGGATGACATAATTGTCTTGGGATTATATATTTTTTTAACGAACAGTTACACAACAAAATTGTTATACAAGCGTCATGGTTCTAGATAGAAAGAAATGAAAATAGTTTATTATAGTTAAAAATCATAATAGATAGATATTTAACCAAAATGGTGACCATCACCATTCAGCATATGCCATGCTCTAGGTATAAAACTCAGAACATAACGCTGGTAGTTTTTGGAAGATTCTTACATTACCGACTTTTACTATTTTCAAAACAAATCTTGAACATCAAACAACTGAAATACTTATCTTAATTGCCCAAGACCCAAATCAAGGCATTTTCTTAATCTAGGTCAATTTATGAGATTGCCAATTAGCAAAACAGAACTGGTCTGAGCTTGTAAAGGTCAGGAAGACAATTACCTTCTTGTCCTAAGGACAGAAAATGTTTGTTGCTTTTTGTAATTATGCAAACAAAGCCAAGGAATTATAAGCTTAAACCACCTGAAAATTAAATAAGTTATACTTTAAAATCAAGACAATAAAGTTAGAGGTAGACAAAGGAATATTAATGACGTTTTAAACGGACTTTATGCCGAGTTAAACTAGTTAACGAAGCTTGCGGAGTGTTTGCAGACAGAACACTTCTTCCAATTCAATTTTCTTTACGAGGGTTTAGTTTTACGGAGAAAATACTAAGCAGTTGAGTTAACCCGCAACAAGCTAAGATATTAAGGTGAAAACGCTGTGGCCACAAAGACAGATTGAATATGAAACAAATTTTAGGATTCCGTGGAATTCTTTGCGACGTGTCGCAAGGTGATTTGTACGGAATCGCGCGCATTGCAGGATAAAATGGTTTTAAGGTGAGGTAAAATTCTTTCGGCGCGCTTAGTATTTAAAAATGCCTTTCGTGTGAGAAATCACACGGTCTATTTAGTAGTCAGTTCCTCCGTGGTTGAGGATTCCGGATGAAGCTCTCTTCCACCTTCGACCTGATCATCACTTACCATCAGGTGAGATACAGGCCAAGCAAGAGCTTCCTCGTTGTGGATAAAAAAAATGTACTTACGTAAAATTTCTCTTTATTGTTATTGTGTTTTATTAATGACTTTATTGATTTGTATTTGTAGCTACTATTAAATTCTAAAGTAGACGGCGACATTAATAAATGGACCAGTAAACGGCATCAAAACATCACTAATATCTGATTTAGCCAGTAAAAATTAGTCCTAAAATTCCCGGACAATCTTCACAAACCATCAGCCACTTAATACAAATTGCACCTTACACACGAGGTAATACGGTAAAAAGTTAACAAAAGAAAGTTTACCGGTTCAAACTGACCTAAACTAGACGAGAAAGCTTGAGGAGTGTTTGTTCCACGCGTACTAAAACTCTTGCCCGGATTCAATTTGCTCTGCGGACTTAGAGGGCTCACAGACGAGCGACTTTACGTCGGCGACTGCTTGCGATAGTATGCGACTGTCGGTGACAGTCTCCGACTCGCGCCTTTCGCTGTCATAACGCGTTGACACTGACTTTACGTTAGTGCCTGTACGTACGTCTTCGAGAGTCGCGATGCATCGGCGACCATCGGCAGTATTCGAGATGCGTCGTCGACATTCTAATTTGATTATCTCTCTACAGGGTGTTAGGTAAATGGGTAAATGACATACAAAATAAAATTGATAAAATCAGATTTGTATGAAAATTAAAATAATTAAAATGATGATATCAATTTTCTGACTTTACCATACCATTTATATGCATATGTTAACATGGGCAAGTGTCGGCTCATATACCCATTTACCTAACACCCTGTATAGTCGGCGATTACCGCCGACTTAGTCGCAAACAGTCGCCGACATACTGTCGCTCGTCTGTAAGCCCCCTTAGCGTTCCAAAGAAAACACTTCTCCTCAAATCGTCTCGTACCCCGGAGCGGTTACCGGCCAATCAGAATTACCGGGAAATCCCGTTTTCTAATTTCATTAAGACTCACCCGCGTTCCCACTTCGCCTTAAGCTTGGTCCGCTGATAATTTCAATTGGAATTTTATCAATGAATGAGTATTTCACAGCATTTCCAAGATAGAGCTTTTCTAAAAAAAACCACTGCATCGCATCCCTAAAATTTTTTTAATCAATTGAATTTATATTTTTACCTGCTTCGAAATTGATAAAAGTCAGTCAATTAAGTTGGTAAAATTGTGACGTCACCGGTTGGACAGTATACCTACTATGTAACGCCGTATTCACAAACGATACTTGCTTAAGTAAATGAAGCAGGAAATCGAACGCACAGTATTGAATAGAGCTTTATTGTGATTGGTTCGTGTGTCACCCTGTGCGTCCACGGGCACCGTGAGACCTCATAATAATGTTCGTGAATACGGGCGAAAATCTTGAAGATTCCAGAATCGAGAACTTAGGTAAAGTCTGCTTATAGTCAGTCTTCTTTAGTTCAACCTTAATAACATAAGCGTAAGGTAATCGCAAATAATCGGCTTACGAAATAAGCGGATGTACCTAAATATTAAACAGGCAATCCCACTAATGGTAATTACAGAATAATTAATAATCCCAATGTGTACTAATCATAGAAACTAATGAATACAATATCAGGCACAATACGAGTATGAACGATTAATAAAACATACCTAACTGTAGCATCTCACCTATAGATGTAAGTTAATTTGTAAGTATTTTGCAATAAAAATATAGTCATGTTCAACACCTGAATTTGCACTTTCTTTTTCTTAGAATTCATTAATTTCTATTTAAATAAACTACTTCACCTGTGCCAGTGTTCAGCGACATAATTGAAACTACAAATTAAGTACGTCTTCTGTAAAGTACCTTTTAATTTCAATTTACCTTGAAGGAAAACAGGTGTTACTGAAGAAAAGTAACAATTCCTGAAACATTCTTAGAACCTAAGTTTACTTGTTGCGATTTAGTTAAAGTAAAAATTTGTCAGTATGTTTCTGTTACAAATTTTGTGACTAATTTTGTGTTCGTTGGCAATTTTCGTACATAGGCCGCTTTGCTATCCAAGTATGTAAGCTGATTGCCTACAAAGTCAAAATCTATGACGAATATTCTAACATGATAACGTGTCGTATTCTTACTCTTACAGTGCCTTCTCAATGCTTTTATAATACACGCATACTTATTGTGTCTAGGTAAGCAAGTTTTGTAATAGGTACTCGTAAATAAAATAAAACCTCAAAATATACAGTATGAGTCTATGTCATTAGTTTACCATGAATTTAAAACATTCTATTAGCTTGTAGCTTGTGAGGCTAGTCACATCCACAACCCTAAACTGTGAGACTACTTCGACCACATACGTCCGATTTTTCATCACTTTTCCCTATAACTTTCTCTTTCATCATCTCAAATTACTCTCACGAGTGACAGTGACGGAAGTCCCGAAATGCAGAAACCTCGTTTCGTAGTAGGCCCTCTGAGTCACTCCTAACAATGGGAGTGATCCAGACGTGTCTGAGGGGAGGAGAGAGGTCTTTTGTTAGCCACATTCTCATTCAGGACAGTGAGGACGTTTTAAAATTCCCTCCGAAGTTTTACAGCGGCGCGTTTTTCCGAGACATTGTCTGAAAAAATGCTTCACACTGAAGACTGTTTTGGCTTGGTCTGATTCATTTTTACGGTGAAATTACAATAAAAGCATTTACTTATCCACTATAATTGTAATTTGAGAAATTCTAATTTAAAGGATTTTTCTGTTTTTATTATTTTAGTATGCACAAATTATCGTAAATTTTTTGCAAGTGATCTAAAACTTTATTTTCAGTTTCATATCAATTTTTGAAAACTGGAGAATGAATATTTTTTAATGTCATTTCCGAGGACAACATGCAAATTCTACTTTATCACAATGACAATACACGAAGGAAAATGACACCTAGTTTCCTGCTTACCTATCAAGTATAAGCTAATCAACAAAATAACTACGAGTATAAGTAAGTCGACTCTGTTTACCCATTGATACTCCAGTACCCTGCCGCTTTTATTCAACAATAACATCATTTTATTGTTCTTGTATATTCCTATTGCAATCTCGATCCCCTATGAGATTTCAGCAATAAAAGATAAACCCAACGATTGGAACTTGCCACCCGCTTTGATAAATGGCTGAGAGACGCGGTTCAACACGCGAAGAATTTCCAATATTTTCTATAGAAGCTTAATGACTTCTATCTAGAGGATAAGGGAGTCAGATAAGTTATTAATGTAGTACCAGTATTGAATGTTCCTGTTTTTTTATTATTTTGGAAACAGCTATTTCAACATTTATTTTGATTCAGAATCTTTTTGTCTAGTAGTAGAACACGCATACCTCACCACCAATCACTATACTTTTCATGAGATGTTAAATTGCAATTTTTCGTATACATTTGTTGTATGACCGAATTAGTTGCCTATTTTTTTCTGTATTATCCAAACCGATGCGTCAAATATTGTTTTATCAACTTCAGGGAGCACAAAGTTTCTAAACCTATTGTCCCGGACTCCCGGCACTTAGAACCGGCAGAATATTTTTTCCCATTTTTCCCGTGTGATATACGGGACAACGGGAAAGTGTGGGTGCAGTTTTATTGAGTTATTATCGGCTGTAAAAAACTGGCTTTATTTTATGTACCGGCCTCGGTACAAGTGGAACTTTATTTTGACAAATGGACCGTTTTTACGATCGAATTTTAGTTACGACGTATTTATCACTTTGGCAAACAACATGAAAACTGTGTTTAAGCATCGACGTTTAAACCTGAAAATATTTCGCGTATCAACAGTTTGTTCTTTGATATTAAATAAACGAGGTTTTGGGTTTATGGACTTTTTAAATTTTTGTTGAAAATTATTTACAGTTAACTACACTTCTTTTTTTGTTTACACTTTACTCACGTTAGCTCGTTTGCCTCCTGTTCAATAAAAAAAGATAAAATCAAGGCATAAATTATGTGAATATGATTTTTTAAAATAAGCTAACGTTGCTTGGTATAAGCATAAGCTTTGTCAAACCAGCTTCCAAGACACTTTTTGTTTATTTATAAGTACTGAGGCCTAACTTACCGTTAAGACAAAAATCACAAAGTGTAAAAATAAACTTTACTATTATCATATTACTTAATAGTTACCTAGGTAGTTACTGCTCCTAAAGTACTTTTATATTGTCATTGTCTTTTATTTATGTTTATACACTCTTTACGTGATCGTCGTCCAACACGCATTAACTTGATACATCCCTGAAGATAGGAAATTGTATCGAAATTACTTTAGATAAGGGAAGCAAGTTTCTATCAGTCGTAATTTCATCTGGGAGGGTGACCAAAGTCATAGAAAAAATAAATTGAGCGGGGATTCCCCCCGTCACGGCAAACTGATATTTATACGTATAAATGCGTCGTATGTTTTAATATTGTTTCGCAAATTCGTATAAGTGTGTAATATTTTTATTAAAAGCGATGACCGCCTAAATAAGTTACTGATAAAATAGGATTATATTTTTATTTTTGTACGTTCTAGATAGATAAGCTTTCTTAATCTAACCACTGTATACAGAATTTCTAGATGATAAAAATTTGATCTTGTTGTGACGTCACGTCAAACATCTGTTATGATGAAACAGATAATAATTACGACAGTATAAAATCTTCAAGTTAAAATTCACTTCAAAGAGTCTCGTTAGTGGAGAGACGCCACCTACAAACCTACAGGCAAAATAGGTAAAAAATGGACAAAGTTTAAAAAAACAGAATTTTAATTTTAAAAAGCGGGAAAAGATAGGGCGGTTGTGAAATTTATGACATCATTACGGTGAAAATTAAATGAAACGTCGGTGAACAGACATTACGTCCACATGTACAGTCACGGTTACCTGTAGGTATTTTCGACCTTAGTAAGCTATTCTTAGATGTTATTATCTAGACTCATAGATTTTATAGCTAGTAGGTACTATAAAATTATACGAGGTTAGATTACCTACTTTAAATATGTAACCGCAATGAGGGCTATCGTTTTAGCGCTCACCAGTTAGCGCCACTGTAGAGTAAGGTCCTGTCACTTGCTAGTAGCGAAGACAGTGGCACCAACTGGTGAGCGCTAAAGTGGTAGGAGGACTATCGCATTTGCACTCATCAAGATGGCGCCACTGTAGAGTAAGGTCCTGTCAATCGCCAGGGGTGCCAACTGTTAACTATAAAAACGATTGCCCTCATTAAATTGCTATGCTCGATCAGAAGTTACATAAACAAAGTGGGCTTCAATTTCTTTTTACAGAAAATTTTTCTTTAAATTAACAGTCTAAAATAGTCAATTTCGTAATTATTGACTGAAAATCTATCTATTCTAATTAATACTTCATCAATATTAGACATTTGACTAATGTAACGCAAATGAGCTTTCCCAAGGGAATGATATGTCATAACTTAAGCTTAAGATGTCCTGACAGGTCAGAGAATTATGATCAATCAACTTGCCAATACTTGAATATTATGATGTCATCAATATTATTCAATATTTATGTTTACGTTCATTTTCCAAATCTTGGTCTAAATTGTATACTTACCTAAAAGTAAATTATGTTAGTTGAGTTGCACCATCTTAATTCTTTGACTTTAACAAACGTCAAAAATCTGTCAAACTCCATATCAAAAGCACCAGTTGCCATAATTTTCTTTTGTTTTGGTGATTTAATTTTCTGAAACTCATTCTGATAAATCCTTTACAGACTGAAAGCATCAAGATTATTGAGTGTTACATTTTTCTTTTCATTCATTTCAGCTTTGTGTTTTTGTGGTAAACCAAAAACTGAGCGGAGCTAAAGAATGATAAGGTTTGTAGGGCGTGGATGAAGGGAGGTTTTTCGAGTCTATTTTGTCCAGGTGGCTTTAATAGCTTCAGCGGGCAGAGAAGGGAAGTAAAGTTGCCTATAAGATTTTTTAGATGGATAAGTACATATCTCACCTTTTTAGTTACAAGTTATACCTAAGTTATCTACCTAGTTTATCGAGAAACTCTAACATTCTGTGCCTGTCCAAATTTCAGGCAAGCGAAGCCACGTTTAGAAGCTAAGTACTTTGTAAAAACATAAGGTTCGCCTTTAAGGTACACTTTGAAGGCTTCAAACAACCGCTCAGACCCTCTGTGACCTAATTGCTCTCTCACTCAAGTTCTGATCCGAATTTATATTCGCTCAAATGAACACTACATAATTAAGCTGGGTTATTCAAGATTAATTTCAACGTCCATCAAACATGTAAAATGAGCTCCTAATTAGTCGCGACTTTGTGTGGAAGGACGGATGTTTTCTCTTGTTTCAAAATATCGGACGGATTTTGATGAAACATTACAGTGTTATTAGAAAATAACAGACGCATAATAAAATAGAAATAAAAATGCAGACATGATCAAATTAGGTAATGTCATTTGTGTTAACTCTACCTACTTATTCCTGTTTGTAAAAGTTTATTACCGACGACGACTCATCAAAGTAAACACCAGAGCCTGGTGGCATCTTATGTAAAGTGCTATATTACAAAAAAAATGTATAGTCTCATGACCCACTCTGTGCATGGTACGTCAAGCTAAATACAGTGGCGTCTATCTCATTGTAATACAGACTATTTTGCTAAAAAAATGTACCGACTGATGTGCTTCCGACTGTATAAGTCTAATAATATTAAGACATGGTTCCTACATTCGTAACGAGCTCTGATTGCAGCGCGGTCTAGATTGACATCTGAATCTAGACTCTTGTCTCCAAATATAATCCAATGCAAATTTCATCTTGATATGTTTCTAGTTTCTACATTTATTTATTTTTCTTTATTCAGAAAAGCACAGCTCTTTTTAAATTTTAATTATCTACAACGTTTGTAGATATGAAATGCAATAAAACACTGGAGCTTTTGTTAGTTAGATATTGAGTTCCTTACGCAGATTTCTGAAACCACTGAAATGAATACCGAAGTAAGTATACTTACAAGATTATGAGTAACTTACTTACTAGTGGGATACTCCCAGTAAAGTGAGTAAAGCAAATAAAATACAAAGTTTAAGACCATTCTATAAGGAGAGTCACGTTGAATCTTTGAAAGGTTTATCAAATTAAAAGTCGGAGACACGTAACGTTCTCAAACTCGCACAGAACGCCGCAAAACCGTTCTCAGAGAGGGCAATACCTATTTACCCTGGTAATTATCAATTAGGAGTGCAGCTAAGTTGCCTGATGCAATGTCAGACGAATCAGCCCCTTCATCAAGGGTGTTTGCTGATTTTAGAGCGATACACGACTTTTCTGTTTATCCTAACAAAATTACGAGGAGATGAAACGCAATTTGAGACTTTACTTGTATTATTATGTCAATAAGTATTTCAAATGGGTAAATATTGACATAAAATTTAAACCGTGACTGTACTCATACAAAAACTAAAAAATCTAAATCACAAGTCTTTTACTTAAACATTTAATAAACACAAATAAAAAAATATTCAATAACAATCAGGAACATAAAATATCACAATCTTAATACCTACCTATAGTAAATAAATCAGCTAAAAATAACGCTCGTGGGTACGGTCCAATGAGTGTACATAACTGTTTACAACAATAGCAAAATATATAAAAGTACCTGAAAATATACGTAAGTAGGTATAGTTACATACTTAGAACGCTTCATATTTCATCATTAGTGTACTATAAGTAGGGTAGACCGGGGACAATAGTACCATTTTTTGGAAATTGTTCAATATTGAAAAATCTAATGAAATGTAACTTATTCTGTTAGGATGTTGTAAAAACTAGACTCTTAAGCTACAAATTTAAGCATGCAGAGTTGAACTATTATTTCGAATACTTACTTAATGAAAAACGAATTTGAACTGTACGATGTCTCTTTCTCCTATTAGTGAAATACTATATTCATGTGAAACTCATTGTAAGGATTTCACCAACTTGGACTTTGTGATAATCCTCGGAGGCTCTAACGATAAAAACCCTATGAATTTGCAATCCTTTTTACATTATCATATACACAAAATTAATTACACAAATGTTCTGGTTGGACAAGTCCATAAAAGTAAATATCTGAACCTGAAATCTCTAAATTATATGTTAAAACTTATATGTAATAACAATAAAAATACCTCGTTCATTCAATTAGACTTAGACTCTCTTGACAATTTTGGATACCCAATATTGTTTAATAAACAACTGTCAAGTCAATTACTACTTAGGAAAATACTACAGATAAATTACAGGGAAACATTTCTAAATTACCATAATAACTTAAGAATAGAGTCTAAATCTACTTGTAATGCCTATTCACAGACAGATTTCCCTCAAAGCGAACAGGTAATAACAAAAAATGTAAACAAGCAAACTGACTGTGAAATACCTCTAGATTCCAACGGTGATTTTTTTCGAGAGTCACAAAACCCAAATGTAACAACATAATAAAAGATAATATTCCTTATGACGACTTTATCACATATAAACATATATTAGTAATGCATCAAAATATAAATGGACTGCTTAACAAGTCAGATATGCTGAGTGTTCATCTATGGAATATGGTCCAGGAGGATAAGTTGATTGACATACTATGCATAACTGAACATAATATGAAGGAATGTGACAGTGAGCATATCAACATTCCAAACTATAAACTAGGCGCCATTTGTTGTCGAAATAATCGTAGTGGGGGTGCCTGTATACTTGTTAGAAATGTACATACATATAAAAAACTCGACCTTCAATTTTTCGGTGCTTTTAATTCTATTGAAAGCTGCGGTATAGAATTGCCTGAACACAATATAGTTATAATATGCATCTATCGTGCCCCAAAAAATAACATAGACACAATGACTACCTTTTTTAGCTGCCTGAATGACATCTTAACAAAATATTGCATCAGAACTAATAAAAAAGTAATTGTGTGCGGTGATTTTAATATTGATATTTTGAAAAATACCAGATACTCGACGGAATTCCAAAACATAATGCTAAGTTATAATTTAAAATTAAGTGTACGTGAACCTACACGCCTAACAAGTGGAACTTGCATCGACAACATTGCCCACAATATCCATGGTAGTAAATCAGAAGTGGTAGAATTTGCCCTATCGGACCACACTGCTCAGATTATTAAATGTCCAGTTAAAAAATCATGTACCTTTTCGCATTGGTACTCTGTTAAACGGGACTTTTGTAGAGAAAACATGAATAAGTTCGGGGAATGCCTTCAAAGCTTAAGTTTTAGTGAAGTTTATGGTCAATCTAATGCAAAGGATGCATTTGCAGCATTCTATGATCTATTTCGATTGTTTTATAACCTGTGTTTTCCAATGATTAAACGTAAAATATCAATAATAAAAAAACCTAAATGGATATCGAATGGCATTCGGAAATGTTGCAGACATAAACGTGACATGTTATGGCAATTCAGACTATTTCCTAGCAAAGAAAATAAAGTTAAACTACAACAGTACTCGAAAAAAATTAAAAAAATTATCTCACTCACAAAAAAATCGCAAAATATTCACTACATTAACACGGCTAAAAATAAGTCAAAAGCAACATGGAACACTATAAATAATTGTAAAAAACTATTCCCAAAAGAAAACATTTCATCTCTTTCGTATAACGGTAAAATAATTAAAGACCCACAAATTATAGCAGAAGTATTTAATGGCCATTTCATTGACCAAGTCGTCCCCCTACAGATCCCTAGTCCCGATAGCGTAAAAATAATTAATGGCACTACTTGCCATCAATCAATTTACATGAGCCCGACTATCCCTGATGATATGTATGTTACAATAATGTCATTAAAAAACACATATAGCTGTGGATACGACGACATAACAACGGTAAGTATCAAATATGTAGCTCCGATTATTGCTCCTGTTCTCAGTTTCATAACAAATCTATGCCTAGAAGATGGTTACTTCCCCCAGGAACTGAAAGTATCCATTATTAAACCACTTTTTAAAAAAGATGACAGAATGAATGTCAACAATTACAGGCCTATTGCGTTAATTCCAATTTTCTCTAAAATAATCGAAAAAATTATTTACAGCAAAATGATAAGCTTTTTGGAAACAAAAAATATCTTAGCTGAAGAACAATTTGGATTTAGAAAAAATAAAGACGTTAATTTAGCAATTTATCGTTTAATTCATAAAATTTTTGAGTGTGTTGACAAAAAAGTACCTGTGACTGCATTATACATGGACATGACGAAGGCCTTTGACTACGTCAATCAAACCCTTCTTCTCAAAAAGTTGTGTGCGTGTGGCATAAGAGGAAACGCCCTGAAACTTTTAGAATCCTACCTAACTGAAAGGCAACAAATAACGTGCATTAACAGAATATGTTCAAAAACATTAACTAACAGCTGCTATTATTCAACAAAACAACGTGTAAAATATGGAGTGCCGCAAGGCAGTGTTCTTGGGCCTTTGTTATTTCTAATTTATGTAAATGACTTGCCAAAGGTTACTCAGCACCCTATGACTTTGTTTGCTGACGACAGTACAGTTCTATTTACTGGAAGTGATACTATGGGATCATATGAATCTGACATTAATAAAACATTAAATGACATAATACAATGGCTATCATTAAATAATATTAAAATTAATCTAGATAAGACCCTTTTCATGACATTTAAACTAAATCACAATAATCTTAATATACAATATGACAATAAAAATATTAAAGAAACTGACGTAACAAAATTCCTAGGTGTCTGGGTTGATAAAAATCTCAACTGGAAGACGCATATTGACACATTATGTAAAAAACTTAACCAGTATTCTTATGCTTTACACAAACTAGCTAAAGTTGTAAACCAATCTACGGTATTGGTTGCTTATCATGCCTATGTTTCATCAACTTTAAAATATGGTATTATATTTTGGGGAAATTCTACGGACAGGGAAATAGCTTTCAGAGCCCAAAAGAAATGCATACGATCAATCTGTCAAATTAAACCTACTGAAAGTTGTAAACCTTACTTTAAATCCTTAAATCTACTAACCCTCCCATCAATTTACATTGAGGAGGTATGTTTATTTGTCAGAAGAAATCCTCCTTTATTCTCAGTACATAAAAGTATACGACACAAAAACAGAATATGCTCAACTGAACACAAAACAGCATTGTTTACAAAAAACTTACCAGGTATGGCACCGCGAATTTATAATAAATTACCACATACCATAAGAAATAAAGAAGACTTATTTATTTTTAAAAAAATCCTACACGACTTTTTAATTGATAAAGCATACTACTCAGTTAGCGAATTCCTCCTGGATAGATCCATTTAAAGACATTATTCTACATAAATTGTTTGTTTGACCTTGTTATTATCAAATCTATGTGACAAATTGACATACTAATGTAATATTAAATTCTATCTACTAAATTTGACATTGTTAATTATTATTGTGACATTTAATTTAATTCTTTTGTATAATTTCTTGAATCACGAAAAATTGATTCTGTTGCATGCCGATATGGTATGATGTAGCTGAACAATATATTTTTTTATGTGACCTATAATATGTACCTACATTATGCAATAAATGATTTTGATTTGATTTGATTTGATTTAGTTTCTTCTTTATTGCTTGCTTTTTAAGTTCATTTTTGGTTGCAACCATTCCAGGTTACGCTTATACGAAGCCAAGGAGACCCGAGGCTCTGAGTGCAGTCGCGACCTGTGCAAGGTGGTGCAGGATCTGCAGCACATCGACACCAACTGCCTGGTCCAGGCATTCAGCTGCGCTTGCTTCGAACTAGAAAGATGCTTGCAGGTGTGGCCTTATTATGCTATGAAATTCAATGCTTGAACTGTTCCCTCATTTTGTCAATCTACCCTATTTCAGACTTGACGGGGTTGTCCAAAAAACTGAAAGTCATTTTTTTTTCCCGTTACATTAGGATCTTCAAAATCATATTGGAAGTATGTCAGGCACAGCAAAAAATATAGGAGAGGCGGACGCAGATTTATAATCGTAGTTATTGTTACGGTGTTCTTTTAGCTTTTAACGTTTTTACGCGAGAGAGAGAGACGGATTATCTTAACAATTATTCTTTTACTATGTTCATCTATGGAGTTTTTTGGACAAACATGGATATAGCATCGTTGAATAATATAATAGACTTAAAGAAATTCGAAGAAGGTTAACGAGCGAGCTTTTTTGCGAGCGGTAACAAATCAATAGAAACGTGTTAGGGCATCCTGTTATGTGATCAGCTGATTTCTATTCGACCCAGCACTATCCACTTTTAGAGACGGCCACTAGAATCTTAATGTAGTGGGTAGCTGGAAATAGTTGCCTAGGCACTTTCTCAAGATCCTGGAGCTCTGTTGAGAATACACCATCACTGTTATTAATCTTTCTTACGACCAATTTCAGTCTGACACGATAGATCCTTAACCGAAAGGCTAGGTAGGTACCTACTTTGATAAGATAATTAAGTAACAACACTAGTTTTTTACCTATTTGCAAGTTATTTAGTTCAGTGCAACCTGTGCAATTGCAACCTTTTGAAATCCGTTAAAAAAGTTTATTATGTAGGTATCACGTTTAGATTTTCCCCGAATCGTTCAGAAGAAATTCTGACTCTTATAATAATTATGATTGTATCTACAAAGCTTGATCAAGAACCATTTCTTCAAAGTAAATAGATTTGTTCTACTTTCAATATTCAGCTTGCCAATTGATGCAAAACTTACTGAACCGGTATAAAGCTATCAGCCTCAGGTTTGATGACATTACGGCGTCTCAGCTAACTAACTCTCGCTTGCAACAGTGTCAAACTCGGCGGAAACTTGCTCCAAAGCTGCCTTTGAGCGTGGCTTGCCTTTGATACCACATTAGCAATGATTAGAACTTTCCGCGAGCACTGTTAACCTCATTGCGAATATTAGCCTATTGAATTTCTTGTTGGAGCACTTCAGGGTTTTAACGATCGCTGGAAATGGGATTAATGTGTTATTATAAGTCTAGCGCTTGAGGTATGGGACCGGCACGGGAGGGTGTTTTTGTAACGTCAAATGTCAGCGAGACTTCAGATCTCCTTCAGATTTAATGCTCTGTCACGTCATAATATATCAATGTTACCTTTCCCGTGCCTCCCCCATACCACAAACATTGACTGAGTTTTTAACCGCTAGACCTATAGTACTCGATATTTAGGTTTTTGACGCGTGCTTGACGTATTGGTTCGCATGTCAAAAAGTTAAAATCAACCTTTACGTTCCATTGTTGTTGTCAGATCCTCACGCTCTGTCTGGGCAATGTCGACTCTCCCAACTTATTTGCTTGCTATAGGATATCGATATGAGCACATTATACACATGTTGACATTTACGAGCCATGGTTTGTGTAATAAACCCATAAAAACCCTCACAATCTACTCAAGAATTCGCGTAAACTAACAATGCCGGTCAGACTACGGTGGCGCCAATCTGTCTTGTGAAAGACAATAAATTCAAGTCTGTTGTCAGTGCGTGTGTGGTATTGTGTAACAAGGATAAACTGTATGCTGTATAGTGTCCGACCGAATATGGATTTTCAGCCGAAAACGGAAACGAAAACGAAGCTTCGGCTGCAGTCTCATTTTCGGCCGAAAACGAAAACGAAAACGAAAATGACCTTCAACTCTCTCAATCTGAAATAATGTAAAAACTTTGAAAACCGATAATGTTTTGACCAAAAACATAATGAAGTTTGACAGTTCATTTTGATAAGGATTGATTAAAGAAAACCGGCATTAAAACACAAAAAAATTAATCATGAATTCTTAGTAGAATATTATTTCCGGTGTATATTGAAATATTGGGAAGTGAAGAAGAAATAAAGGGTGTCCAGTGGACTGGGAATTTTCCAAATAAATTAATGATTTTTTATTATTTATTACTAATGCAAACTGGAGTTTAACAATGCGGATTTAATTTTTATTGGCTCTGTGCACGATTACAGCGCCAACTAGCGTCCACAACTTTGTGGGCTCTGTCACATTGACATTTAGGTCGTATATTTGTGAAAAAATATCGAAATGAAAAAATAACAAATATTTTCAACTAATAAATTGTTGTGATACCACGATTTGGGTGGAAAAAAGGTTTTGAAATCATTTTGGTCATTCAAATCAAATGAGGTAAGTCCAAAAAGTGTGTTTAATTTTGATTGTGTCAGGGTTTGTTTATTTCATTTATAATTGTAGTTTTACAGTAAAACAAAAAGAAAAAGCTACTTTAATGGTTTCATTATATAACAGTAAATATATTTAAATGTTCCTGTATTGCTAGTAATAAATTAAATATCGTTTTCAGATCGAAATGAGTATTGTTTTGAAGACCGGGTTTGTGAGTTTTACAATATCAAATTCCAACCACAAACCGTATTTTAAGAAAAGTTGTTGGTATTGGCTGGACAAGTCCGAGATGTAGAAGAATTAAGAACAAAACAAGGGCAGAGTTCAATAATTCACGCTCTCATCATAAGGCAAACATCTGTGCACAACAACTACTGTGACTCATTTTTGTACTACCACGTTGTATAGTTTAGTTATTTCCAAATTGTAAACGGCTATTAAAACAGCCCTATCGAAATACAGTCCACTCTTTTATTTAAGTTCCCAGTAGGACCCTTTTCATGCGATTAATTAATGATATTAAAATGTATTATGTAGAANATAGGCAATGTCTTTTAAATTATGCCCGTTTTACTATCTTAGGCACTCTCACAGCCGGACCCTTACATTCGCAACTATGCGAGAGCAAATCGCGCTAATAATTTTCCTGCAACTTCACGGCGGATATTTTCTTACAGAACCTGAATTATTTACTTTTGACTTGAGATAACCCTACAAGAAAAAGTCGCATGGTGTGAGATCTGGTGACCGAGGCTGCTAGGGTATGTCTCTGTACTTGCTGATCACTTATTTGAAAAAAAGAAAAAATAGTCCTCAGTGTCTCCATCGAGGTACTATCCGTGTGTTGTTCTTCACACCTTCTTGCTGAAATAGAGTTACGTAGTTGACCGGGATGCAGTTGCAGTTGTGGTATCAGACATTCATCGATCATTCGACAATACATTTCAAATACTTATTGCTCAACTGCGAACGCTCTGTAGGCTCCCGACCAGTGACTCATGGCGTATTTCAAATCCGCATTACTCTATTTTGAAACAATTAAACTTAATGAAAACTCTTTGGTTTTATTGTATTCAATTTTGAACTTGGAAAATTCTCGCTGGACACCCTTTACAACGTAACCTCACTTCACAACTTCAAAAGAGTGTGACAATACCGCGTCCGTTCAAGTCTGATTGGAACCATGAGTGATATCGGAACGATAAACGTCACCATCTTATTCACGTATTTCTGATATTCGGTTTGGCCGAAGCTTCGGCTGGTTTTTGGCCGAAAACGAAAATATGGCCGAATGTCCATTTTTTGGCCGAAAATGGCCGAAAACGAAAACGAATATTCGGTCGGTCACTAATGCTGTAGCAATCTGCGGATTTTTAGACTAGAAATAGAAATACTATGCACATGATTAAGATAGGAGGCGTATGTCGTTTCGTAAAGTCAAACTTTTTCTGATTTTATTAAGCTCAATATCGAGTCTGTCTAGCTCGATTCGCTAGATATTCTGTTCTATTCTTTCGTTTCTTATGACACCATGTTATTGTATTGGACACAATAACATGGTGTCCAAACGACACCATGTTGGATCAGTAGGCTTGATAAACGTTTTTTTTTTTCGCGACATTTTATCGATTTTGCACGATAAGCCCATACGTTCTTCCAAAGTCGTCAATAAGATTTTATCATGACACGCATCCTATGTAGACCACAGCTCATTATTAGGTTAATCATCATCAGGACCTTGTGAATTACTGACCTGAAGAACCACCTCTTTCTTACCAGAACAGTGACATAGTTCTGATCCTGGAGAGCGGCTACATAAACGTGGATATGCCGTTCGACAAGCGATTCTGCTACCAGGCGCCCATAGTGAAGAAGTACACTGACGCGATCGCCACCGAGTGCCCGAAGGCCTTCGTGATCGTGTGTGCCACGCCTATTGACTGCATGGTGCCTTTGGTCGCTGAGGTATACTTGACACTTTTATAAGGCTATTAATTTGTGCAGTGACTTTAAGAAAATTAAGATTCGGTCAAACCAACGCGTGCAGCTTGCTTTAGCGACGTGCATGCCGCAACAGGACGCGTTATGATGTGAACTTATCGCTACAAATTCATACACGATACCTGATCGTTTGGCCGATCCTTTAGTAGTTACGTTGCCAGGTGTCCCAATTTGCATAGTATAATATCCTAATTTTCTGGGGTAATGTTACACATGTGAATTCACCCTTGATCGGTGCACTAATAACCTTATTTTTCATTATCTATAGCCTATACTTAAATCAATATCGATTTGACACTGGGCATAGCCATACTTACTACTGGAAATAAATTGCCAAACTATTCAAAACTACTCTGCTATTCCAAGTTGCAAAAGAATCAAAATCTTCAGGTTACCTACCTTACTTTGAGCTACGAGTAGCTGTTTGGTTTTCGTCTAGCTAGAGCCTATGTCATAATAATGATGAATGACCCAGAAGAAAACTGTTTACTAACTACAGGAGTATCGCACACAAATGTATAAAATCGTTAACGATCTTAATTATTACTTCTATCAAACACAACACTTAGGGTTTTATGCGCGTCATTAATTCCTTGAATGGATAATAAATTATAACTGTGACTACTTCAATTAAATTACGGTGAGTGTAGTATAATTTCAGGTTAGAGCCGTTAATCAATGAAACGCCGTATGAATAAATGTTAAATGCTCCACTTTAAGTCATTTATAAATCTAGGACAATAACCTAGAATCTGTTTCCTTGGTTTAGAAATTGAATTACTGAAAAAAAATTTCATATCTAGAACATCTACGTAATGGCTAAAAAAGTAACATTTAAACACCATTAAAATCTGTACAAGACCTCGTAAACAAGGAGCCGAATTTTGACGTTAATATTATTAATGCTGTTCTTGCCACTTTATTGCACGTTCTGAGTCTGAGGGAAGTGAGTTAAGTAATCAATTTCAGGACCTGTGACTTAACTTTCGAAAACACCTGTTTATAATCGAATATTTAATGATAGATCGCCCGGAGTCCTGCCAGCAGGACTTAAAGTACTTCCGGTAGGACGCAAAATTAAAAGATCACAGTTTCGTAAGTATACATTGTACAAATTTCAAATTTACACGAAAAAATAGAGTGTTTCTCTCTCTTTCACCCAATAGTGCCCAAGATCGAAAAACGCGACTAACCGTTAGTCGGAGCCCGATGGCGCACGAGTATACACGGGGGCAGCGCGTTCGCGCTCGCGCGACACATTTTGACGCGCCGGGCGTGGAGTCGGCAACATTTTGGCGATAATATTATAATGAATGTGAAGTATTCCAGCCTAATCAAACATTTATAATTTATTTCTTGTTTTTGTTTTTAATTTGTAGTGTATTTGTAAGTGATAGGTGTAATTTCTAATACAAAGTGACGTACCAAAGTAATTAATTTAAAGTTCCTTATTATAGTTCCTATTAGTTAAGTTGAAAGAAGATAAACAAGTTTATAATATATTAAGAAAAGTAAAATACTGGTTAAACAAAATGATTCTACGACATGACTTTTTATTTAATAAACACTAACCAAGTGTTTACTACTTCTGGTGAGGATGAGTTCAAATTTGAAGGTCACCGTACTGCTGGAAGGACCAGCAAGCAAACACGTACAAATTGCGTACTGCGGGCAGGACTTGCGATAATCTTCTGGCAGGACGTTTAGAACAAAAGACCAGTCCTTCCAGAAGAGCTTCCAGCAGGACAAAGCACCGGGCGATCTATCATTAACCGCCAACGGAAAAAGGGGTTTATTATTGTTACGGGCAGACGATTTACAATCCCTTATTGAGACAGTTCTACTCAGAACAAGTCCCGGCCTGAGTGATAAATATTTTACATGTGTTCCCCTGGGGACGCACTGGCAATCTCGACAAAATTACTTTATTTCGGACGCGAGCCCTTTATGCCAACTCAACAATTCGTCGGAGCCCTGAGTAGGAGCTTATATCGCTCTTGTTTTAGGTCCATGATACAATTGGTTATGACATATTTCGATAAAATCGTCCAATTTTAAAGATTATTCAAAGTGAGACTATTATTTTGTAGGTTCTACTGTAGGGATCAATTCGCTTGACATACAGATAGGTAAATGTGGGAATGAATTCTGACTGAAATCTGTTATTTACAAGAACTGCTGAATAATTTGTTACAGCTTCAAATTCTACTTCTATGTTATGAAAGAAAGCAGAACAAAATACTTCACAAGATTTTTTCTTGCTCATTCATTACCTAAAACCTTTGATGTCATTAAAATTGGGTTAGTAGAGTAGTGATGTTGCGTAATGGATCCAATTTGGCCACGTAATTTGGTGTTAGTTTTTCCATCTCGGTTATTCGGTCAACTTAGCGCGTTATGGGACGCGCAAAAAGTGGCGTACCGAACAGCAAACTGATTGCCTCTGTAACCGTAATAGCTGTACAGTTTAGGCATTTGTATCGCCAATTATCGTCATTTGATTTTTGTGAAGGCACGTCATGTCTCATTAGTCAATTTAAAAAATGGTTAAAAAAAATATAACATGTAGAGATATAATGTAGATAGATGAAGAATGCTGTATGCTTTTTATACAGCAAGACACGACTACAAGTGCAATTTATTAATTTAAGTACCAAATCCAACCAAACCAAATCCCTCTTCTAGTTATAAGTACGCTCTCAATAGCACCATTTCAACCTGATCCACAGACTCTAAAGGAGACGGGCTGGTACGACCCTCGAAAGGTGTTAGGATCGCTCGCAGTGCCCGAGATGCGCGCAAGCACCCTGGCTGCGCGTGCGCTTTGCCTCGAACCTCGATACACCAGGGTTCCTTGCGTTGGCGGCACTGAAGGCGAATCTTTAGTGCCACTGTTCTCCAAAGCGGTAGAGTACTTCGACTTCGCAAAGGTAAACTTTTTCCTATTGACACGAAGCCAGACAAAGACAATTGAATTGCTAAATCCGTCAAATCGGTTTGGATTATTTGGGAAATCCCATTCGAATCCTTAGAGGCGTAGTAATAGTTGGACTATGAAATGCCTCGTGTCTCGTATTTGATTTTAGCGATCCACGTTAAACTACACTCGGCATCAAATAAATCACACCTCCCGCGACAAGCACTTATCAAAAGTTCTAGTATCATATATCAAAGCCTAGTTCTAAACTTCATTTCATTAAAGGAAAGGTTTTTACCCCAAAAATGTGTCTTTACAAGGATCCAGAGTCACTTCTTCAAAAAATAGGTAGTTACGCTATAGCCATTTTTTATGACTATAAAACTGTTAAGTTGCGATTATACGCTATCCATCTGTTAAAGAGGACACGTGAGATCTTTATTTGGTTTTGTAACCATAAAAATTGGTCTAATTGATCCCAGAGGTGAGCCCAAAGTGAGGTCTATTTTCAAGTCACATTTATGGTATATTATTATGTTAATAATTTATTTAGAAATGAAATGTATTTTTCTTTAAGGATATTTATTGGGCTTTCAAATAACACCAATATTGTTGGGGTACCATGATTGTGTCAGAAGAAAATCTTTAAAGTTCGCGTCGCGGAAGATGCGGTTTATTTGATGTTGAGTGTAGATAACATCATTGCTAATTACACAAATACAAACAAAATGTACAGGAACATCGTACCGTTCAGCTTTCATTAGATAAGCAGTAGAAAGTCTACGACCATAATTTAGCAAGATTTAGCCGAATTTGTGGTCTACTCCTAATCCTGGCCTTCCAAGCGTATTGCGTCATACTGACGTTGATCCTACCCATCCTTTTCTCCCCAGCATAACGCTGAGATGATGACAGAAGCGGTCCGCAGTGCCCCAACTGCAGTAGCGCGATCAGACGGCGTGTGCAACCGCGCGGCGGACCTAAGCGAGGCGCATGCGCTGGCCGGACTCGTCACGAAGGTTGCGTGGGCGCTGCTGTGCAAAGACGTGCCAAGGGTCACGGGTTTCGTTGAAACGGACGCTGGGCAGGTCATTTCTCCGGCCAGGTGAAGATCTTATTTCATTATATCGTTAGATACGAACCTCTGCTTTAATTATTAGGTCTTTAGCATACTGCCACGTAGTTACCGGGTAATTAGTTCATGAAGAAACATTTATGAGCACTTTTTTTTATATCTCTGAAAAACTAAACAGATTGATGCTTCAAGCTTCAATTCGATAGCTGCAAACAGTATATATAGCCTGACCAGGAACATAAAAACCCTCGCCATGTTGCGGAAAACTAATGGTACTAATTTCTTTTAATGGCAACAGTAACTGAAAACTTCATTGACATGTCACCTTGCATGTCAGTCTATTGCTGTCAAAGTGTAAACAAACTTTATTTTAAATGTGCGCAATTGATTTTGTGAATTAAATTGCTAAAATCTTTTTATAGTCGTGAAATAAAAGTGGTTCACAATGTGTTCAAGTATTTGTCGAAGAGAAATAATAAGGGTTCGGACAATATTTTCATTGAATATTTTTTCCGACAAGGGTGTCAAATTGACTGACATGTTTATCGTATAGTACAGTCCACTATGAAAATTAGCTGTGGTTTGTTTCAACTACCTATTTTAAAGTTTTTTGTCACTTTCTAAGTGTTGAATTTTATGGAATTGGGAAAGAAGTACCGAGTTTGTAGCGTTCATGAGCAGACATTGCAGTTGAATATTCAAGTTCTGAATTTGATTATTGATGAATAATAAAATAAATCCTACTAGCTCGATTGATGTTTTCATTTAATTTATTTAAACCAGGTTACCTATAATAATATTTTTTTGTTAATTCATGAAAATATCAAATTAGCCCGTAATCCTGAATCCTGATACATAAAGTTAGCCTATTAATTTAACACAGGTACGACTGTACTCAGTGTTGCACTATCAAATGCAATTGAAGCGCCTCTATGCCAGGGTTTTTATGTTCCTGGTCAGGCTATACCTTAATTCTTTAGAAATTTCCTTAAATGTAAACAAACACTTCTGCACACAATTACACCATAATCACTTACGTGTTCATAATATCATACACATTATTTCACAAGCCCATGAAACCAACTTTATTCTCACGATTATACAAGTTTGGAATCAATCTTTAAACAAATTATTTTAGCAAAATTATGTGAAAGATGAAAATTTGTGAGACTTGTCAAATTGACTTGAAGTTTAATTATTATGACTGTGTTATCTCCATGNACGATGAATGATAAATGTAAAAAACTTAACCAGTATTCTTATGCTATAGTATAGCTAAAGTTGTAAACCAATCTACGGTATTGGTTGCTTATTAGGGTGGAGCGAAAAAANCAATATGACAATAAAAATATTAAAGAAACTGACGTAACAAAATTCCTAGGTGTCTGGGTTGATAAAAATCTCAACTGGAAGACGCATATTGACACATTATGTAAAAAACTTAACCAGTATTCTTATGCTTTACACAAACTAGCTAAAGTTGTAAACCAATCTACGGTATTGGTTGCTTATCATGCCTATGTTTCATCAACTTTAAAATATGGTATTATATTTTGGGGAAATTCTACGGACAGGGAAATAGCTTTCAGAGCCCAAAAGAAATGCATACGATCAATCTGTCAAATTAAACCTACTGAAAGTTGTAAACCTTACTTTAAATCCTTAAATCTACTAACCCTCCCATCAATTTACATTGAGGAGGTATGTTTATTTGTCAGAAGAAATCCTCCTTTATTCTCAGTACATAAAAGTATACGACACAAAAACAGAATATGCTCAACTGAACACAAAACAGCATTGTTTACAAAAAACTTACCAGGTATGGCACCGCGAATTTATAATAAATTACCACATACCATAAGAAATAAAGAAGACTTATTTATTTTTAAAAAAATCCTACACGACTTTTTAATTGATAAAGCATACTACTCAGTTAGCGAATTCCTCCTGGATAGATCCATATAAAGACATTATTCTACATAAATTGTTTGTTTGACCTTGTTATTATCAAATCTATGTGACAAATTGACATACTAATGTAATATTAAATTCTATCTACTAAATTTGACATTGTTAATTATTATTGTGACATTTAATTTAATTCTTTTGTATAATCTCTTGAATCACGAAAAATTGATTCTGTTGCATGCCGATATGGTATGATGTAGCTGAACAATATATTTTTTTATGTGACCTATAATATGTACCTACATTATGCAATAAATGATTTTGATTTGATTTGATTTGATTTGAAAAATTCAATGTTTCCTTCTTCCATACATTTTGTACTACTACATTCATGACACTCATCTCTTGACAATATTATAGCAAGTAAAGCCTAAAACCATTGTTTTCCATGAATAATTTAAAATAAGAATACAATTTACGAGTTTATTTTCAGTTTATTATTAAATAAAAAAAATTACACTTCTAATATTGTGTGTCTGGCATACATTTAGTATGGAAGCTGGATACATTGAATTTTCAGATAGATCCAGTTTATTCTGTAACCTATTATTGGTACTGTTTAAAAGAACTCTTGAAGCACTTTCAGGATCAGTAACCAGGTTTTCAATATCTTGTATAGTTTAGAAATTATCGAGTGAGATCACTTAACGTTTCCACCCTGTATACTGTTGTTAAGTAGGTATTATTGTACTTTCTATTTTAAATAAAATTTTGATGTCATAAATTATTAAAATACGTGTGAAGGTATACAAAACATTATTTCGGGGTAAACGCATTCTCGCATCCAATTTACTGCACCGTCCAACAATAATGGGTTTTAGCTAGGGTTGTCGTGAAACGCGTGTGAAACGTAAGTGAAATGCGTGTGAAACGTAAGTGAAATGCGTGTGAAACGTAAGTGAAATGCGTGTGAAACGTAAGTGAAATGCGTGTGAAACGTAAGTGAAATGCGTGTGAAACGTAAGTGAAATGCGTGTGAAACGTAAGTGAAATGCGTGTGAAACGTGAGTGGTTCTAGCTAAGTTAATATTAAAACACGCATTTTAAACGGGATCCTGCAAAAAATGGGTTGTCTCCTGTTGGAACAAGCTCCCCAACCCGTCTGGCCGACGTAAGGTGTGTAGGATTCTTCCACGCAAAAACTACTGAACGGATTTTGATGAAACTTTCTTGACTCTTTCCCTGTTCAGCCACGTCCACAGCAGGACAGTCTCAAATCTACAGATTTAAAATTGATTTGTTTTCACTAAATATAATTATTTAATGTCTGGGCATTTTTTTTCATCTAGTGGCAACCCTACGCGAGCAATAAACACTACCAGCCCTGACCATTGTGTGCGACCAGACGTGAGGGGTGAACGCATTATTGATTCCCTGCTCAAGGGTACCATAATGGGGTGGTTTGAATTTTTACCCGATTATCCGGGAGATTTGATAGATTTAGGGTCAATGTAGACTTGTTAGCGTTATATTTATTCATAAATTATTCGTAGGTACCTATAGCTATGCTCGGTGTTTCCTTGCGAGATCGAATCAGAAATGAGGAGATCCGTAAACGAACCAAAGTCGCTGACATAGCCCGACGGATTAGCAAGCTGAAGTGGCAATGGGCAGGGCACATAGTACGCAGAACTGACGGCCGATGGGGCAGCAAGGTTCTGGAATGGAGGCCGCGTACCGGAAAACGCAGCGTGAGACGTCCACCTACAAGGTGGACCGACGACATCGTAAAGGTAGCAGGGAAGCGCTGGACGCATGCCGCTACCAATCGATCAACATGGAACGCATTGGGGGAGGCCTATGTTCAGCAGTGGACGTCCTGTGGCTGAAATGATGATGATGATGAGGTACCTATAAATACTGAACTTTGTTTTTTGAAAATTCAAATTTAAATAACTCCGAGGTGACTGACTGACATAGTGATCTATCAACGCACAGCCCAAACCACTGGACGGATCGGGCTGAATTTTGGCATGCAGGTAGATGTTATGACGTAGGCATCCGCTAAGAAAGGATTTTACGAAACTCCACCCCTAAGGGGGTAAAACGGGATCCACGCGTACGAAGTCGCGGGCGGACGCTAGTTTTATTATATAATTATGCTTTCAGCGTATGTTTTGTTGGTTGTCCTTAAATAAATAAATAAATAAATTATCCATGAAAGCTTTCGCTTGGCATGAAAGAGACGGATATATGCCAAAATTTGGATAACAATGTAGTGCCCGGAGTCGATCAAAAATCCCGGCGTTCCCGGGATAATCCCGGGACAATTAAAAGCGAGCTGGGAGCGGGCAAATTGCATGTTCCCTAGGGATGGTGATGCGTGGTTAATCGCTCAGTTAATAGGGAGTGACCTTTGGGTTTTATAATTATTTTTGACGACGCTTTTAGGGGTGGGACTCGTTGCTCGAACCCTTATTTTAAATCGGGACAGACAAAAAAGCCGGGATTGGAATGAAAAAATTTAGTCTTGTAAAAATGCATTAGAATAACAATCCTCCAGTGAAAGTACTAACTTAGATTTAAAGACAAACCATACAAAGTCAAAGTTTTTATTCGGTACTTAGGTCCGTTCCAGGGCACTTATACACGTCCCAAATAGCTTGCCCTACCACTACTTCGGGACAACATATGGGCTGGTGCTGAGAAGAAGTGGCGGAAGAAACTCAGTCACCTTTGTCCGCCTCTTTTTCATCTGCAACCTACCATAATAGCTATAACTGCTCCTTTAATAGAAATTCTTTTCTGAATTTTGTTTGCAACAAAGGTTGACTGGAAGAGACGAAGATGTAAAATAAAGTTTTAAATAAATGAAATTATGACAAAAGGATCCCGTGAAAGTCCCGTTCATACTATTAGCGGGACACGTTCCGCGGGACATCCTGCCAAAAGCGAGACATTTCGCAACACTATGTGGGAGTGATAATTATTTTCAGTTAGCTCAGATGATAATAATTAAATCTTGACATTTTTTAACAAATTATAATGGTTGCCTTTTTAGCAATTCCATAGGTATTATGTATTTTTTACTAAACACGAGCTAATATTTTTTGCACCCCAACTCACATCATCATCTTAATATTTAATTTCTTTTTGTAAACGATTGAGCAGACACATAATAACATATAAGTACATCATTTTTACAATTTTTAAAAATAGGTAGGGTAAACCGTATAGCTATTGCCCACTTAAGGATTTCAAACTCATTGAGATGAAAAATTAAAGAAAGTATTTTAATAATCGACCATTTATGACTGTTTTCTTATAACTCAATAAACTGTTAAACAGAATATTTACAGTTTTTAGTTAAAACTTACGTAACTTAGCAAATATTGAAATAAATTTAAAATCCTCCAAAAAGTACAGTCATTGCCCATTACTTACACTAATTGCCCACATCAAAGCACAGTAATTGCCCAGTATCTTAAAACAAAATAATCTATTTTAAAATGACAAAATAGGCTTTAAATAAACAAAACAAAACATTAAACTTAAATTCTAGTAGTACAGTCTTCAAAATTTCAAAATAAATTGCGTTTGGCCTTATTAACTATATTATGAAATATTTCTTGAGCTGATGTTGATGAGTCAGAATCGGTAGAGACAGAATCATCTGCTTCAAAACATAGATGACGCAAAAATTTGAATTTTATATGTACTTATTTTTTTATCTTCTTTGTTAACAGTTCAAGTGGTTGCTCAGAATGTTCAATTAGCTGTTGGTTATTCTTCCATAAAGTTGTATCTATTTCCTTACAATTAACATTTTCACTAGTAGATTTAACGTAGGATTTTCATGTTTTGTATTTGCGTTTGAATTTTTATCAATTTTTTCAAGCCAAGCCATATTTTTCAGCAATTTATCTTGTAGATAAATTGTTGGATACATCTTGTACAGGTTCGATCGCTTTTTGCAAATTTTCTATGCTATATTGAACTTTTGGAGTCTTTGGCATACTGAAAATGAAACATTAAAAGCCATTTCAATATTTATGCATGTAAATTGCAAAACAAGTCTAGCAATGAGCAACTTAAACACTGCTACTGCATGGTGGCAACACTCTAATAATAATTACCCTGGGCAATAACTATACATTAACATATGGCAATAACTGAAATGTTGGTGGGCAATAACTAAAAATATACAGATTTACGTGCAGTGATTACCCACCGTTAAAATGACCGTTAGAAATCAAATTTTATCAGTTATTTTCATTGATATTGGAGAAAACACTTATAATTTCATCATGACTATACACCATTAGTTGAATATTAAATAACTTGCAAAAAAAATTTAACCTCTAAGCAAGTAATTTCTTAGTAAAATTGTTAAAGTCTTTACCTGTTTGAGTAACATTTTCACCCGTCTTGACAAAATCTGCCATAACTGTTTTTTTTAGTGTTTCCTATTGTAAATTTTAAATCTACTGTACATTGATCTCGGGGCCATCTACTAAGTAAATTCAAATCTAACTAGAGTGATTCAAAGTCAGCACCTGACAACATTATTCTTAAAGCGGGCAATCACTACCAGTGGGCAATCACTCTCTGGTTTACCCTACTAATTTCTTTTTTGTTTTATTATTCGGTTTCACTACTTGTTTTCGAAAGTTGATGCAATTTGTATACTAAAAAGCAAAATCAAAAAATTAATTAATAAAAATTTTACACATAATATTTTACTGCAGAATAAAATTTTTCGTCTAAGAACACTTGCTTTACCTTTTGTTCTAAACTATAGCAAAATAATATATTTATTTTAACTATGATTTTTTTTCATTAATCGATATTTATCTATTCTATTAGCGATAATGGAAAATCGCGTAATTATGTTTTCAAATTAAAATAGGCCACCACCAAGCCATATATAAGTCAGGTCCATAGGTAAGTCAGGTCTGTTGACTTCTCTGAGCACTGAATCCCCGACAATCTTTCAACCAGACCGCAGGCGTTTCGTGATAGTTTTCGTATACTCGATAATTGATAGGAGCTCGTTATGGTGTACGAATATATTGCTTTTTGACTCCTCTCGTGCCACCCTAAGGGGTAACAAATGGGGGTGCGTAGGGCTGCCGGTTGTGGGAATAGGGATGTTTTCTGGGTAAAAAAGCAAGAGTTTTAATTAGTCCGTTAGTTAGTCTATCAAAAACTACTCGACACGTATTTTTCACTTTTTAAAACTAATGAAAATGTAAAGAGATAAAGCGTGCCAAAGTTCTAAAGAAAATGCCCGTGACGTCAGTGAGTGCTTAAAAGTGCAGCACTTTGTGACGTTGCGCGGAACTTTAACGCACTATAACTTTGTAATTATTTGTTTGATTGAAAATTCAAAATATACGTGTCCAATATTTTTTATATTAAAATTGACGGACTAAAATTTTTTTTAGGAAACTAGCCTATTGTGGTATAGTCAAAAAATTAAAAGACATGTAAAAACCCTAATATTAAATTAATGAAAAAAACATTTAGTCCACACAAATAAATATTTTTTTATTATTACTACTAATAAAATAATATTCTTCGATAATTTCACCAGCGCCATCTAGCTCCAAAGTAAGTATCAAATATGCTTGTGTTATGGGCGGTAGCTTAACGGATTTTTGTCACAGACCTGTCACAGAAATTAATTTCATCATTTCAATTTCTGCTGGGCCGGGAGTCGGGCTGGATGCAGGCCGCTACCAACCGGGCGACGTGGAAATCATTGGGGGAGGCCTATTCAGCAGTGGGCGTCCTGTGGCTGAAATGATGATGATGATATTATGACCTTTACTCGCCATTCGACTGAATTTCTAGACTATTAGCAAGGGTTTTAGAGAGTCAACCCTATCCTAAGCTGAGTGAGGGGTAGACGTCAACAATTTAGTTTGGGGCAAACGTCAAGGGTTGCACCAGCCCCGTCTACATTTAGCATTCTATTAGTCGACAAATACAAGAGCAAGGGTTGGAATTAGTTGTTGTGATAATTTGAATGGAGATTGATGTCTGGATTTGTTGTTTTGGAGATGACTAGTAATTAAAATAAAGAATAAAAGAAAGAAAGAAACATTTATAGATCGTTTCATCTACGAAGAAACGCCCCACCATTCTTCCGCTAATGTTTGAGTGTTATCGGTACACGCTATATCCATGAGTGCACACGCACACTATAATAATGACGCTCGGATTGCTCGGATCGAACTCCCCGCACACCGCGCGACCGAGACCAAAAATTGGTGGGGCGCGCCTTCGTGGATGAAACGTTCTATAAAAAGAGGCTGACAATAGTGACTGAGTGTCTTGCTCCGTTTGTTTCTCAGCACTGGCTTATTTCTCTCTAACTGACGTCTCTGACATTTTTTTCGAAACTGAGTTATCTACACCATCTTAATCAATTTCGCAAGTCGAATCGATCTGTCTAATCGCCTGAAAATTTTGCAAAATGTCAGTTACGTCAGTTAGAGAGGCAAGCGATGATTTAGGTATTGTCCCGAAGCAGTGGTAGGGTTAATACTGGGACGTGTAAAAGTGCTTTTAAAAGCCTACTTGCAAAAATAAATGAGTTTTATGATTTTCTATAAGTTCTCTGTGGTTGAGGATTCCGGGTGAAGCTCGCTTCCACCTTGCCTGATCATCATTTTCCATCAGGTGAGATACAGGCCAAGAGCTTCCTCGTTGTGGATAAATAAAAAAAAGAAAATAACTTTTGATCGCGAGTTCATCCAATTAAAGGATATCCACTCTTCACCAGATCGTCGGTCCACCGAATGGGAGGCACAAGAACTTTACTATGAGTCACGAGCTGTGTTATTTGACTTTGAAGATCGTTAAAAACATACCAGCCGAATTGAGAACCTCCTCCTTTTTGAAGGCGCCTACAAAGTTCTTTGCTTTTTATAAAACAACATAAATTGCTACTTTAATTTTGTCTGCCCTTCAGAAATCTATTTGAACCCCCCTCTATGCTTCCCCCTCTCTAGGGACCAGCCGCCATATTGGTTTTAATGTCAAATTACAACCGCGGGACCCTATATTGGAACCCTCACGCGATTCCATGATATTTAAAATGTAGTAAAATGTTTTTTTGTTCAAATTATTTTGGTTTATTGAATTGAAGCACAAACAACTGAAATGATTTCAAATTGTTGGGACTTTTAAGATTTTTTATGGATTTTATGTCCAAGGCGAGAGTGAAGATATGTACCATCTTAGACTGCATCCCACTTAACACCAGGTGCGATTGCAGTCAAATACCTGCATTGTTATACCACAGATAATAATACATAAAAAATGGTCTTTATTTGTATGGACAAATGTTTCAAGAAAATAAAGACTAATAAAAACTTAGTTTTGCTTTTGAAGAGCCTGTACATGTCTCATAATCTTTTTGCCCTACCAGCGCTTCGAGACCAACATTTGGCAAGTGCTGAGAAGAAGCGCCGCAACAAACTCAGTCACCCACTGTCTGCCGGTTGAAATAAAAATAGAAATAGCTGTTTTAGCATGAACAACTTTTGTTTTCGAATCGTTTGCGTATTCGACAAAATTCGATACTCAACCACCGAATTAAACGATAAAGTGACAATTTTGATTCTCAAAATAAGTTTAGAATAGAATAGAATACAATAGAATAGAATAGAATAGAATAATTTTTATTTGAAAGAAAGACATAGGTACAAGCAGGAAAAACATAGATATGTCACCGGAAAATAACAAGACTCGTAAGTTGATCAATTTTCTAGGTAGTTGATCAACTCTCGGAAAATAATAAACGGCAGTTGAAATGTACTATTTAACGCATTGAATTTTAGCTAATTGGTCAACTTACGGTATCTAGACGTAATTTAATAATTTACTATATTGCTTCAAGTAAAATCATCCACAAATGGACCAATCGTCGCCCAGTGTACTATTTGACGGTACACTATTATCCGTCACTTAATACACTTTTCTCTGATTGGTCGACAGCATTAATTATAAGCATTTAGCATGTGTTTATTCATAGAGTTACAAATACTTAGATATTTTGTTTTAATATTTATATTTTAGAGATAGGGATATTCAAGTTCGTCTATGCTATATTAGGTTAAGTAAATGAAAAATGTCTAAAAAATATATTGGAGCTCAGAGTTTTATGATTGTAAGTTATATTCATAATAAGTATTATAATCAGTTTAATCAGTCAGTACAATCAGTGGGCTAAGTACAGAAAATAAACTGTACTTAGCCCACTGTAGTACTTTTGTAACTCTGCATCAAAGTGTTCTCGATCGACAAAACTAGTATTGCTCACTGATTGTTCGTTTATTTCTACCACTATAGACTCCATTTCACTCATCATAAATAGAATCACGCATTATAATGAGAATTATTACCAAACAAAACAACAATTGCTAATTTTGCTACTGTAAATAAAGAAAAACAAGTACGGACTAGACATATTTGTTTACGTCTCAGGTTTACGTTTAAACCGGTAACGGCGGCGGCCGGGTGGCGGGGAGCGGTATAAAAGCACGTGAGTCTTTTAACCAATCAACGTGCACCTTGCCTTTGTCGGATGATTTAACGGCAAGACGCCGTAAATTAATCAACTTACTAAAATACATACGTTAAATAGTACATTTCAAATGCCGTTTATTATTTTCCGAGAGTTGATCAACTACCTAGAAAATTGATCAACTTACGAGTCTTGTTATTTTCCGGTGACAGATACACAATGAAGGAGATACACAAATTAATGTACAGATAGCTGCTTGAGCCCCTCTGACAAAAAGGCACCCGCTCAGCATACATCAAGACCGCGCCAGGGCTTGTCTCGAAACTGATTTTCAGCGGCAGTTTCGTGCAACCATTTCTCATACTGCGATATCACTACGACATGTTCACAAGGGCGCTGTTGTAGTTTTCGTACTAAATCTTTTGATGGCGATTCGAATACGCAAACGATTCGAATTCGCAAGTTTTTCGTGCTAGCCGTACTGTAGTTAGTTTCAAAGTTAGTTAAATTCAAAATACCTACGTGCCTAAATTAAAATTAATTGGGTTTTCGTGGTGCAAATCAAGTCTAGTGAAATTATGTTTAGGAATAAACCTAATTGCCTATATGTATTTAAGAATTAAACAACAACTACTTTAAGTATGGAAAATTGCCCCTGAAATCTCTTTTTAATTAAGTTTAAATATCTAGGCAATTATTGTGATAGTTACAATTTCATCATCATCATCATTTCAGCCAATGATTTCCATAATGACCAGTTGGTAGCGGCCTGCATCCAGCGCCTACCTTTATGAGGTCGTCGGTCCATCTACAACATATTAAAATCTAAAATATAACTCAAAGGTGACTGACTGACATAGTGATCTATCAACGCACAGCCCAAACCACTGGACGGATCGGGCTGAAATTTGGCATGCAGGTAGATGTTATGACGTAGGCTTCCGCTAAGAAAGGATTTTACGAAACTCCACCCCTAAGGGGGTAAAACGGGATCCACGCGTACGAAGTCGCGGGCGGCCGCTAGTTCAGGATCAAAACTAAAGGCTACCAACTTATTATTACAAAGGTTCTTTTATTCGCTTACGGGACCCAGAATTGGTCCCATACATCACTATAGGCCGCGCGCGCAACGCGTGGTGGTCACGTGACTGACATAGATACAAGAGGGTACATAGTTGATGTTATATTCGTTAGTACTTTCAGGCTGGGTTGCACCATCTTACTTTAACTTTGACAAACGTCAAAAATCTGTCAAAATCCATACAAAAAGCACCGGTTATCGTCAGTTACGGTCAAGGTTGGGTGGTGCAACCCAGCCTTTGAATGATACTGTCTTACCCTACTGCGTAAATGATAATTGTTGTCAACTTCGTATGAAAAAAGTTTTTTTTTGGCTTTTGGCTGAAATACTGGTCAAAATTTAATCAAATATTTTTTATTTTAAGTTTAAAGAATGTCCAATGCTAAAACAGAGAATTCTCTTAAAACTTAGGATATTATTATTATCGATTGTTAATTTTCTTATTACTAAAAGTTAGGAAAAAACATAGGTACAAGTATAAATTTATTTGACACTCACTATAACTGTAAATAAAACACAGAAGGCTTTAATGAGAAAGCCAAGTTTATGATAGACTAGCGGCCGCCCGCGACTTTGACCGGATCCCGTTTTACCCCCTTAGGGGTGGAGTTTCGTAAAATCCTTTCTCAGCGGATGCCTACGTCATAACATCTACCTGCATGCCAAATTTCAGCCCGATCCGTTCCGTCCAGTGGTTTGGGCTGTGCGTTGATAGATCACTATGTCAGTCAGTCAAGTCATCTTTGAGTTATACATATTTAGATTAATGAAAAAAAAACAGATTAATTAAAATAAAAAAGTAAGTCTAATTTGTTAGAGGGTCAAGTCAAGAGTGAAACATCCCCCGTTCACACAGTTACTAAAAGTAAAATAATAGATGATAGTTGATTTGTTTTGGCGATTAGCTAACGTTAGGGGGGTTGTGATTGTCAACGATTTTTTGTTCGTCACCCGTGTTTAATTTTGAAGGATTTACTGTGGGAATTGGCTTGTCAGGTTTGTTTTTATTTAATTTTATTTAAATTAGCTACAAGTTTACATTAACTAACAATCATGTCAAGAAAAAGTTATTTACATAGTATTTTTTACTTGTATTATTTAATGTATTGAAGTACTAAAAAACAATAACATTTTATTCAGTTTTGGTTTACCATTAATTTGTAAAATATGTTTACGTTTTGTTAATTTTTGTAAGGTTTTTTAAGACGCAGCACATGCCCAGTCAAAAAGGCGCGCTCGTTAAGAATGTATGTAATAAATCTGAGTGAGTAATCCACCTACAAGGTGGACCGACGACATCGTGAAGGTAGCAGGGAAGCGCTGGATGCAGGCCGCTACCAATCGATCAATGTGGAAAGCATTAGGGGAGGCCTATGTTCAGCAGTGGACGTCCTATGGCTGACATGATGATGATGATGATGATGAGTGAGTAATCATGAATTTTCGCAAAATTCTCAAAACTATTGATGCAAACACAAAAATATATAGTATACTAATGGCCGCCCGCGATTTCGTACGCGTGGATCCCGTTTTACCCCCTCAGGAGTTGAATTTTGCAAAATCCCGTCCTAGTGAGCACCTACGTTCTAAAATGAACCCCCATGCAAAATTTGAGACTCCTAGTCAGTCAGAGTCAGTGAGTCAGTCAGTCAGTGACCTATCGCTTTTACCCAGCATAGTTTTAGTGGGCCTTAAAATAAAAATAAATCCTTCGTATGCAAATCCTACTGGCAAATGGTGTTTGTCTTGTTTTCAACCGACTTCAAAAAAAGGAGGAGGTTCTCAATTCGACCCGTATGTTTTTTTTTTTTTTTTTTTCTATGTTTGTTACGCGATAACTCCGCCAATTATGAACCGATTTGAACAAATCTTTTTTCAGCGTATAGGTAATACCTCAAGGGTGGTCCCATTTAAATTTAATAATAAAAAAACAACCCCCAAGGGTGGAAAATTGGGGATGAACTTTTTTATACGCAATATCTTCGCCGATTATGAACCAATTTGAACGATTATTTTTTTGTTGTATAGGTATTATCAAAAGAGTGGTTTCATGTGAATTTGAAGAAAATATTTCACCCCCAAGGGTGGAAAATTGGGGATGAACTTTTTTATAATATACATTAAGAATATGGTCTCAATGTACTGCCTACCTTCAGTGGTAACATCAAGGTAATAATTAGTTAACTAAAAAGCAAGAAATAAGTAAAATTTTATAAAAAAAAATAAAACCGACTCCAAAAAACCTACACTAAAACGTAGAAAAATAATTACTAATTACCTACTTATTTATTAGGACGAATTATTAATATTTATGTAGGTATACCATGATTGATACTTTTGGAGTCGGTGCAGGCAAACTTTACATGTTTCATAATCTTGGCACCGACTCCAGAAGTATCAATCATGGTATACCTACATAAATATTAATAATTCGTCCTAATAAATAAGTAGGTAATTAGTAATTATTTTTCTACTTTTTTAGTGTAGGTTTTTTGGAGTCGGTTTTAATTTTTTTTATAATTTCCTCGTTCCCACCAACAAATTAAAGTAACCTACACCAGACAGTTAACATTTGCAGATTAAATCGCGTGTGAAAAAGCATCTGCCCTTTGTGCATTATCGGAGCTTGGCGCGTGTGCTGCCGCGCGACGCAATGCGTGCGTAGGGCTGCCAGCGATTGTGCAAAATTAATTTAAGTTTTTTTTACAAATACTTTATTAATTCAATTCAATAATTTAGTTAGGTATTACACATACAAATTAATTAGTGAAATACAAAAATATTGTATTTTTACTTAACATAGGACATCTTTGTGGTCCGTCTACCTGTCTTAGACCTAGAGTTCCCGGATTAGATTCCCAGTGGGGGCAACATTTCAATTTAAAAATGAAATTTTGCGTAGATGAAAAAGAAAGAGATGGTCTCAGACCCTGGAAATTACTATAGTCTCCTTATCCCCTCGTGGTAAGCTAAATATGCTTGTGCTAGGAGCGGACCACAATAGTCCAGCAAGTGGCAGGTATCGAACCCGCTTTCCACGGATTTCGAGTCGACCAGTCCAACACCACCACCTTGTTATTGTTTTCCACGGATTTCGAGTCGACCAGTCCAACACCACCACCTTGTTATTGTTGCCTTAAGGAAAACCTTGAGGGAGGCCTTTGTCCAGCAGTGGACGTCATTTGGCTGAAACGAACGAAAGAGATTTTTTTAAATTGATTAACAAACTTCGTGTTTAAACAAATTTGTTGTTCCCCTGACCTTCAAAATAGGAAAACCTGAGCTTTGAAGGGTCAGTGGTTCGGCTCGCGATATGTACAAGATTGTGCTCCTGAAAAAAAGTTTGTCAAAAATAGAAAAAGCTTCGACTGGCAACCCTATTGGTATTTAAGGGGGACTCTATGGCCGCCAAGGGAGGATATGTCGAATTGATTATTCTGTTTGTCTCTGGTCATGTTGTGTTTTTGTTATGTAAACCATTAATTTAAATATCTCTAAATACAATAAAAGAAGAAACTGACTGACTGACTGACATATCAACGCACGGCCTAAACGGCTAAACGTAGGCACTTGAAATGAAGGGACGTAGCTTAGGTAGTGTAGTGGTGCACTAAGAGTGTGTTAAGAACACTTTTCCTCCAGGTGGCATTACAAAATTTCCACCTTGTCATCATCATCATCATCATTTCAACCACAGGACGTCCACCGCTGAACTAGGCCTCCCCCAATGACTTCCACATCGCCCGGTTGGTAGCGGCCTGCATCCAGCGCCTTCCTGCTACCTTTATCAGGTCGTCGGTCCACCTTGTGGGTGGACGTCCCACGCTGCGTTTTCCGGTACGTGGCCTCCACTCCAAAACCTTGCTACCCCTTCGGCCGTCAGTTCTGCGTACTATGTGCCCTGCCCATTGTCACTTTGTATATTTGTTTATACATACGGGCATCGAACCCGCGACAGCTGGCGTTTGTCAATCTACCATCAACTAATCTGTCTTCTAGCGTGTTCCAATGTAAAAAAACGTTGTTTTAGTAAGAATCCCCTATTTTAAAGGCCCCTTTATTTTCCTAAAGAATCTTAAAAAACACGACAAATTCTTATCATGAAATTAATCCAATCAATTAATTACAAAATGGATCATTTTGTCAAAGAATTTTTAGTCTTATTACTAGGGTTTAAGATACAAAATCAATTGACGAAAATTTTTAATGTCAGTAGAAAATTACCAATTTTGCCAAAGGGTTTTGATTCGTATACCTTTAGGTTAAGGTTCAAATTCAAATTTATGAAAATTGTTTTAAGGTACAACGACTCTTACAAGCCCCATACATCACTGTCCGCGTTATCAAGATTTCAGTCGAATGAACTTTATGGCTATTGAAATAAAGTTGAAAATAGAGTGACGTAGTTTTACAGTTAAAACTGCTAATTACTGGACCTAGAAAAGTCTAACTTTCATTTAAGAACTATTTATTAGTCCAAACAAATAAAGAAATTTTGACTTTTGACTTTTTTGACTTTTAGTGATAGAAATCGCGGGTTCGATTCCCGCACGGTACAAATTGTGTGCATGAACTGTTTGTATTGCTTGGTTTTCTATAAAATGATGATCGTCATCATCGGTTATCTAAGGTCATAGCAGACTTATCAACTCGTAAAGGGGTCAACACCGTTACCTTATCACTTTTGCGACTGTCAACCGCGAGTTGAGGCGTTTACGTAACGGTGCGGATAAGTGTGCGTTGCAGTATGGAGTTTCATATAAAGAACACTGACCGCCTCAAGTTGATACGGCTACGAACCCTTTCCGGATTGATAAGTGGGCTACGTCCTTTAGTCACCACTGACTCTCGAATTTACCAGAGGCAAATGGAGGATTTACCCTACACTCCCAACGCTGGCCAGACGGGTTGGGGAGGCCTGATGTTCGCATATTGGTCCCTTAGTCGCCTCTTACGACCTAAGTTAAGAGTGAGATCACTCTGCCAGAACCACACGGCCATTTTTTTTATCCATAACGAGGATGCTCTGGTCTGCATGTCATCTGATGGAAAATGATGATCAGGCCGAAGGTAGAAGCGAGCTTCACCTGGAATCCTCAACTACAGAGAAACTGGCTATCTTACTTCCAACTGCCGAAACACAACAACCGGATTTATTTTTATTTATTACTAGCTTTCCGCCCGCGGCTTCGCCCGCGTGGAATTTTTCGGTTTTTTAAATAACCTATGACACTCAGCCATAATGTGGCTTTCTATTGGTGAAATAATTTTTAAAATCGGTTCAGTAAATCCCGAGATTACCCCTTACAATTTAACAAATATACAAAAACACAAATTTTACCTGTTTATAATTTACTAGCTTTCCGCCCGCGGCTTCGCGCGCGTCGACTACATTATCTACATATTTTACGGAACCCTATTTTTTTCCAAAATAAAATTTAGCCTATGTTACTCGTAGATAATGTAGCTTTCGAATGGTGAAAGAATTTTTAAAAACGGTCCAGTAGTCTTTGAGCCTATTCATTACAACCAAACAAACAAACAAAGTTTTCCTCTTTATAATATTAGTGTAGATTAGTATAGAACAATAAGCTCTATCACGAACACGAACCAAATCGAACAGAAAAATCTGCCCCCACTGGGAATCGAAACCGGGTCCTCTGGCTCTCAAGCAAGTGGTCTTACCACTAGACCATAGAGACAATTAGTCCCACCTATAGAGGTGGATTTATTTACCCGACTCGGGAGAAGGAGGATTTAGATTTTTAAAACCAATCTACACAGTGAATGACTTTCATCAACGCCGGGAGCCACAGCTAATTGAAAATAGTGCAAGAGAGAGTTCAAAATAAAAAAATGGTTAGTTTGACAGTGGGCAAAATCCTATTTCTACTATAGTTACTTGTGTGTACGTGTACATGCATATCTATACTAATATTATAAATGCGAAAGTAACTCTGTCTGTCTTGCTTTCACGCCTAAACCACTGAACCGATTTTGACGAAATTTGGCATAGAGATAGTTTGAGTCCCGGGAAAGGACATAAGTTTTTATCCCGGTATTTGAAACAGGGACACGCGCGGTAAAATTTTTCTGAGACAGACAAAATTCCACGCGGGCGAAGCCGCGGGCGGAAAGTTACTATTATTATAAACTAGCTGTGCCCGCGAGTTCGTATGCGTGAAAACCCGTTTTCGCAACATTTTTCATTGTTGCTGCTCCTATTGATCGTAGCGTGATGTTGTATAACCCATAGCCTTCCTCAATAAATGGGCTATCTAACACTGAAATAATTTTTCAAATCGGACCAGTAACTAGTTCCGGAGATGAGCGCGTTCAAGTAAACAAACAAACAAACTCTTCAGCTTTATATTATTAGTATAGATGTGAAAGTTCGTGAGTATGTTTATTACTCTTTTGATTTGATAGAACTTTACAGTTTTTTTTTACATTAGAATAACATAGAACGAAATGACCTGATGACAAAGATTATTATTTAACGAATTTCATATTTGAATTGTTTTAACGCTAACCTTTGTAAGGTTTACAATAAAATTTTAATCAAAGAAAACAGCGACAAGTTTCCCCAAGAAATTCAAGGTATTTCCTTACGCAAACTTTGGAAATATTTTAGAGTGGCCCAAATTTATTGTTTTCAAATACTTCCACTAAGTTCCCGTTCAATATCTGTGCTCTATTCTACATTGATGACGTCATAATTTCGTTTAATGGGGATTCTTGAAGTTAAGATACGATCGAGGGTAAAATGTTGTTGGAAACTTAGAATTTTTGGATATATCCAATTTATTCTAAGTCAAAGTCAAAATTTATTTGTTTAGACTAATAAATAGTACTTACAAATCGTCAAATATTTTGCTCTTAAGGAGCCTTTATTCTCATAATCTTTTTACCCTACCAGCGCTTCGAGACCAACATTTGGCAAGTGCTGAGTAGAAGCGCCGCAACAAACTCAGTCTGTCTGCCGGTTAATATAAATAAATAGAAACAGCAGTAGTAGGTACATTATTGATTCAGAAGCAGTTCACTGAATTTACCACGCATTCTTGTACCCTATTATTGATACCGTTTGATAGAGCTGAGAAGCACTTTCAGGATCAGTAACCAGTTTTTCGATATTTTGTATAGTTTAGAAATAATCGAGTGAAATCACTTATCGTTTTCATCCTGTATATTTCAGTATTAAATTGTTTGAAATTTTCAGTCAGGGTCTGATTGAAGTGACCTTTCCTTAATGGTTTAAATTATTTTAATTTGCATACTTTTAGTGTGTAGTGGAAAACTTTCTTTTGTCTAAAACTAGTCTAGAGCTAGCCTAGATATCTGACTCTCCAAACTTCAAACAAATTCAAATAAATTTAATATTAAACTAGTTACAAATTTCAAACACTTACCCACAATTTAATTGGTATCCAAACTATATTTTTAGCACAGCACAAAAAGTTAGTACCTGATGTTATTATTTATACACAGCACTTTTATTATAATTACCTATCCAATTAAAGAACAATCTCAAAAAATATTTTTATCGACCACTTTTTATAGTTATTTGTGTCCCACACTTATATTAATTATTTATTGATTTATTTAAAACAAACATGCACTTAACACTGTACAAAAGGCAGACTTAATGCCTATCCAATTAAAAATATCCCTAAATAACTTTTTAAACTTATTTGTTCATATTTCGGAAACTGGGCAAAGTTCATTTTCCAATAAAAAGTCTCAAAAACTTTTTTATAAAACACTATTTCGAAAAATATTCAGCTCATTAACAATCACACTTTACTTCAGGCACATTTTACAAAAAAAAATTCACCAAAAAAGTTTTTCTCAAAAAAAACGCGGGGAATTTCTCAAAAAAATAACACACGGTTAGAGGCGTGTTCTCTCTGTGATATGTTAAAAGCTACTGAGCTTTGTATGGGCAATTATTGGGGGCGAGCCATCCCCTACGTTATATAGGGTGTGTGAGACGCGAGCGGATGAAAAAATGATTTGTTTATTTTAATTAACTAGCGTAAACTGTTTTTAGTTGACGGAAAAGTGTAGTTTGTATTTTTTTCGATAAATTTTTTGTATAAGTATGACGATAACGTCGAGTCGGCTGAGCTTTTTGATAAAAAGTTAGTTATTATTCTGCATAAACTACAAAATTGCAAAAAAAAAAAATGCTTTATTGTCCTAAGAAATTAACAACCAAAATGTTTTTTACACTTTTTTGATCGATTTTAATTTGAGGCATCTATAGCCAAACTCTCATCATCTCATCGCTTGACTATTGTGGTGAACCAACTAAGTGTTAAATAGAATAATAACATTAGCAATTTCAGTATACCTAAATTAGTAATTATTAATTACTTGTATGGATGTGTAATTTTAAATTACCGCCTCTGTGGTCTAGTGGTAAGACCACCTACTTCAGACGCAGAGGTCCCGGGTTCGATTCCCAGTGGGGGCAGAATTTTCTGTTTGGTTGGTGGTAGGGCTTGTTCTAAGTCCGCCTGGCTAGCTACCACCATCTTACTTATGTCTGTCGCCATAACAACAATGTTAACAGCATTGTTGTGTTCCGGCAGTTAGAGGTAAGATAGCCAGTTCCTCCGTGCTTGAGGATTCCGGGTGAAGCTCGCTTCCACCTTCGGCCTGATCGTCACTTACCATTAGGTGAGATACAGACCAAGAGCTTCTTCGTTGTGGAAAAAAAAAGAAAAAACTTTTTAGATCGTAAAGCCTCGTTACGCGTTGTTATTCGTTGAAAATCAGCTTCGCGACATGAAAACTGGTGTCATGTCACGATTTTTGGTAAGCGGGCTAATGTCATGAGTTTTTTTTTTAAAGTCGTTTTTTCTATATTTTTATAAAATATGTACTCGTATACAATTTGTTTAGCATCTTGAATTATTTCAAACAGCCTGTAGATGCTAAGTCCCTAAGCTTGACTCACAGAGCGTGTCATCATTCCCCAGAGAATTCTTATTGGTTTTCTGACAAATTGTTTTTTATTTCTACCTTACTGACTTAGGTCAAACTCCCACAAACTGCAATGAATTCTAATCTTTATATCTTTTGTATTAAGACCGTTAATTGATAAGCAAAAATTTTATGTTGTGGTTGCAAAATGGACAATTTCTGCAAGGGATTTTGAACTCTATCTCTGTTGAATAAGGTTGAAAGTCAGTTGCTGTGTGGTAAGTTAAGGTGCCTAACCACTAATGCATTGTGTAAGGGTCTTAAGGTTAGCTTTGGCAATATATCTTAATCGTTAGAATTTGGGGATGATTTAATATTATTTTTTAATAAATCCGAGAGTGCATAGCCCTACTCTATCCCAACTAATCCCAACTAATATTATAAATGCGAAAGTAACTCTGTCTGTCTGTCTGTCTGTCTGTTACGCTTTCCCGCTTAAACCTCGCAACCGATTTTGATGAAATTTGGCATAGAGATAGTTTGAGTCCCGGGAAAGAACATAGGATAGTTTTTATCCCGGTTTTTGAAACAGGGACGCGCGCGATAAAGTTTTTCTGTGACAGACAAAATTCCACGCGGGCGAAGCCGCGGGCGGAAAGCTAGTACACTATAAAGGCTATGAAGAATGCAAAAAGATTGAATAAGAAATGTTTAAAAAGAAGTCTGAATAAATAATGAAAAATCTTGGAATTATTAACGATAAAAACTTGGCATTATGTCCGCCATTTGCACAATTTTACGTGCAATAAAAGAAAACAAAGAAATAATTAAAAATAGTTACTTTGCCTGTGAAATTGCCCATAAAATTTCAGTTTTGATTTTTAAAAACTATCAGATGTTTAGGTATAATTAATTGTGGGTATTTTATTATTTTTAATTGTATGTACTCGTAGAAGTACAAAATAATTACCGATACCAGTAATTATTTCAATTAAAACTTTCCTGTTGTCCCCTCCATATAAGGTGGTCAAAAGTGGCTCCAAATTATTGTTTTATTATTATTTCCAATACTTATTGTTTTATTTTTTGGTACCAAATAAATGTCTTTTTCTTTCTTTCTTCCAAATGGTTCGTATAATATTACACACCGTGCTGCTCGCCAGCTTTGTTACTTGAACTTGGCTTAACACGCTACCGCGTGTCTAGATATATTTTTCAGTAAGTACTAAACACTACATTTTTAATATCTGTATGTAAAAATAAATAAAAATATGTTTATAATTACCTCTACTTTTGATCCAGTTTTCCGACGTCTGTTTTGTAATCTGAAACAAAAAAAATAATGTTAATTATTTAACGAAATACTTAATTTCATAAATCATACTTATTAAAATTAAGCATTTTATACGAGTGTAGTGATCAAATCGTTCAATGAGAATGAGACCGATAAAACGTCGTCATTTACGTGAACATTTCGCTATCGAAAAACTTAGTTTAACTTAAAAAGACTAAAAACTAACTGTAAAGTCTTACAAATTTTTAATTTAATATTCACAATCATCCCTATTTAAAAGTTTTAAAATGTTGTGACAGTTCTTTCAAACATGGGCACCTTTTAATAAATGTGTTTTCAAACTGAAAGACACTTTTCAAAAGATAAATACTAAAGAAGTGAAAAGATTTAAAAACCTCGTTATTTGAAAACAAGTGAATACCTAGATAAAGATTTAAATAAAAGTTTAAAATGAAGTAAAAGCATTCCATTTTAATTTCAATACAGTCTTTTAGCATAAATACTTTTTGGTTAAAAAAATGTTTGTAATTAAAAACTTTGTGACACCGACGGGCTTTAATGAATAGAATGTAAAAAAAAATCGTGAATAGCGTGAAAGAAAAACAGTGTTTTCAAGTAAAAAGTTTGCTTATTTTTATTTGATATCTCCAAATATACCTGCAGATGTGAAATCATTATTAAATAATTAAGAAACTAAGGCTGGTTTGCACTATTTTACTTTAACTTTAACAAACGTCAAAAGTCTGTGAAAATTCATACAAAAAACACCAGTTACGCTTAAAGTGGTGCAACTCAGCTTAAAAATTTAGTTATAGTTAGTAACCAAATTAAACTTAATGAAATGATATGAACTAGAATTAGTTTTATAAAATTTTCATCATACATAAGATTAATGCACGTTTACACATAACAGGAATTTTTTTTCATAGGGGTCACTTAATAATTAGAGATTGATGGTGAAAACGAGCATAAGACAATGTTCATGGGACTCCTACATTTTAGCCCTTACCCCCACCAAGTAGTAGCAAGTAAAAAGATGGGGTATTTTTAAAACAGCTCTACACGCGGCGATTAGCAAACATTTAGAAGACAAATGAGCTCCCTAGGGACGTGCTAACGAGCCGCTCGAGTGGGCAGCACAGAGAGAACGGCCATCCCATTACGTTACCTTATTTTGGGACTACTGACCAGTGGTGACTGAGTTTGTTGCGGCGCTTCTTCTCAGCACTCGCTAAATGTTGGTCTCGAAGCGTTGGTAGGGTAAAAAGATTATGAGGCTCCTTAAGAGCAAAATAGTTAACGATTTGTAAGCACTATATAAATAGTCTATGCAAATAAAGAAATTTTGACTTTGACTTTGACTAGATGGCGCTGTGTAAAAAGTCAAAGGGCTCTTTTCCAATGCTGTGCCGTCTAGTCCCAAATCGCTTCGCTTAATTTTTATTAGTAGGGCTCTTTCCCGTGTGAATCCATTAATGAAGGATCCCGCAAAACTGGACTCTCGTGTGAACTTGGCAGGGTGGCACTGACTTCGACAATCTTCGACAATATTCGTCGGGAGATCATGCATGGTTTATAAGACCTAATATAACGCAAATATTTTTCTTCTTCTTTTTAGTGCATTTTTTTCGAGTCTGTTATATGTATAAACGTTATAAAATTAAATTTTCAAACTAAAGTCACTTTTAAAGTGGTGTTCAACGCGCCTCCTATTCGTAATAAGATTGGCAGCAACGGTAAAACCTAATAAAATCTCATTTATTGCCAATGCAACAGCGTAAACTCGTCATTGTAGAACTGAGCTGGCTTTTCTGATTAAGCTGTGACAGCCTAGAACGGTTATCTGTCAGTGTCAGGAAAAACCCGCTAGTGTTGTACACACAGCGCATCACACTGTACATTTTTGTTGCAATATAGACCGTGTTCCAATTGCATTAGATGTCATAGTGTTTAGGTCGAAGCGCCCGTCGTTATTTTAGATATCGATCGAATAGAAAAAGATAGGAAAATAATGAAGATACTCTATAGCGATGGCTCCTACGTATACTGGCGTAAGTGAAAAAAGTAAATTTTACAGGAGAGCCATTTTAGTGGCCAGAACCATATTTTTGGGTCATATCTTCTGACCTACTAAAACGAATTTAATGAAATTTCACATTTAGCCTTAACATGTAATGCTTTTGCTACTGCTGTTATCAATTTTTTTATTTTTCTTATATATTTTGAGATTTTACGCATTGCCCTTTTACGTCGGCATATTTCTATAATTTCATGTATATTGTTCAACGTAAAAAAAAAAAAAATCATTATGACATACAATATAGGTACACACTTTATACAGAAATGTGTGTCGCAGCAATGCAAAACGGCAATAGCTCAGTAATTGGTTTACTTAAAAGCAAACCACTGATTTTCAGCTATAGCCTAAGGTCTAATCAACGCTGTGCTGTTGATTTGCTGCTTCATTTCGTTTAACGCCAGTAACCACTGGCGTCAAAAACTGAAGACAACCGTGCTTGTTCCCACGGATGCAATTTCCCGTTTTTTGCAGGAACTGTTTTTTGCTTTGGAAGGATCCCGTTTAGTCTTAGTAGTACCTATAAGGCTGAGTTGCATCATCTTACTTTAACTGATAAATTCAAACGTCAAAAATCTGACAATTTTCATCCAAAAATCACCGGTTATTGTTATACCCTTATTAATAAAAAGATACACCTAGGATGAACTCTGGATTGAAATGACATTTTCATACTAAATGACAACTTAAGCCAGAGTTCAACTAGGGTGTAACTTTTATTAATAAGGGGGTTAAAGTCAGCCGGTGCAATCAGCCTTAACTTTGACAAACGTCAAAAATCTGTCAAATTCCATACAAAAAACACCGGTTATCGATAAAGTTACGGTCAAAGTTAGGTGGTGTAACTCAGCCTTATGCCCGTTTTCACCACCAATCCCTAACTTTAAGTGACCCCTATGAAATCAAAATGCCTGTTATGTGTTACCATAGGGGTCACTTACAAATTAGGGATTGAATTTGAAAACGGTCATTAGTGTTTTTAATTTGTGTGTTCACACGAACATCCCGTTTGTAGTGTCCCTGAAAAAACCGATGTACTTATTCGAATGTAATTAGAATTTCAAACACATTTGTGTGTTCACACGACAGTCCAGTTTTGGGGAATACAGCTTTACTGGAATCCTGCAAAACTGGGTTGCTGTGGGAACGAGCCCTTATTGTTAAAATAATACCTATTACAAATTACAAATGCCACAGTGTTTGACTAAAGCCGGGTCTCCAGTACAATATTAGGCTGACAATAGTGACTGAGTCTCTTGCGCTACTTCTTCTCAGCACTGGCCCATTTATTGTCCCGAAGCAGTGGTAGGGTTAATACTGGGACGTGTAAAAGTGATATTTAAAAGCCTTACTTAAATAAAGAGTTTTATGAGTTTTTTACACAATAAAAAAACATTAAAAAAAATTGTTGAATGTTGAGATGTTTTTGTTCATTATTGTGTATGGCAAAACACGCGATGGAGACTACTTTAAAGTGCCATCTTCAAAATGTATCTGTCAACGTGAAATTGTGAACTCTGTCAGTTTATAATATAACGCGTTATATTGTAAACTAACAGTGGGTTAGGTTAGGTTAGATTGTAATTTAACTACGTCAGATTATAATCTGACGGAATTCACAATTTTACGGTGACATATCCAAACGAAAATTATCCGCCATTATGCGAAAGTCATCAAAAACAGTTATTTTATGTAAATACCCACAACTTCTTGACTGAAGATGACTTCATACATTATTTATTAGTTTATGTGTTGTAGGGGAGACAGAGGACAGTTATGACATTGTCGAATCAAGAAGAAATAAATGCATAAAGAAAGAAAGAAAGATACATTTATTACAATGGACATCACACAAATACAGGCAAATTACATATAGACATGACAGTGGTACATAATAATGGAAGAAGAAAAAAAAACAAGAGTAGGTAAATTGAGCAGTGCCACCCATTCACCAACAAGATGCCCACTGCAACGGGACCCCACTCAGCATATGCCGTGGCCCACGCCACGGTGACGAAGGCCACGGCGCTGGTTTATATGGGGATAAAACCTTTTAAAAAAATTAAAGAATAGGCTTTTTTGAACTGTCAAAACCAAACTGACAGCCGATGTGCCAGTAAGGTTCTGGAGTGGAGGCCGCTTACCGGAAAGCGCAGCGTGGAACGTCCGCCCACAAGGTGGACTGACGACCTCATAGAGATAGCAGGAAGGCGCTGGATGCAGGCCGCTACTAACCGGTCAATATGGAAATCCTTGGGGGAGGCCTTTGTCCAGCTGTGGACAGAATTGACAGGACCAAAGCTAGTTTTAAAATTATCTATAGTCTGGTCCGTGAGCACGTAGAATTTTGTCCAATGACCCCAAGCTACCCATCCTTATTGCTCGCGCGTAATTATGTTGCTGTCGCGCTCGCACACTCACTGCGGCCGCCTGTCGCACACTCGCGACAGCAATATAATTACGCGCGAGCGATAAGGATGGGTAGCTAGGGGTCATTGGACAAAATTCTACGTGCTCACGGACCAGGCTTTAGACCGTTTTATTGTACGAGCTTTTAACTAGCGACCTCTATCGTAGTCGTTATTAATTTATCACAACGAATTCTATACCTATAGTTTAGCGCTTTTTAATTCCAGTCTGAAAGTCCATTAATATTCTTTTAGTATGCCTGAAAAGTTCAGCCTGAATAAGTTCCACCTGAATAGCACCATTGTGTATGAAATTTAAAGGCTTATTTAGACTGAGTGAATAAAGGAGCTCTGCATACTGGATTCAGGAGGCTAAGATGTTAAGTGGATTTTAATTTTTGAACACGTGATTTTGACCTAGAAATGAAATTTCTATAAAGAACACAATCCATTAGCTATATGGGTGACTAGCTTTCCGCCTGCGGCTTCGCCCGCGTGGAATTTTGTCTGTCACAGAAAAACTTTATCGCGCGCGTCCCTGTTTCAAAAACCGGGATAAAAACTATCATATGTCCTTTCCCGGGACTCAAACTATCTCTATGCTAAATTTCATCAAAATTGTTTCAGTGGTTTAGGCGTGAAAGCAAGACAGACAGACAGACAGAGTTACTTTCGCCATCATGCTTGTTTTGTTTCGATGTAAACAGCCTGACTACATTAGAAAATAATTTAGACCCGTTCCATCAAAGCCTAAACCACAGAGGTTCATTAAAAGCTAGTTCTAATTACGAAAGCGGTGGTCTACCCACTGATGGACCACAGACCACAGAGTGGTTCGTGGAAATATCGCGGTTATCGGCTTAAACAGTAAACTAAATCCAATTTTAGAAAGCAAAAGTTTTGCCTTTTTAAGGATAAACAACTCTTTTACAAGCATGTATCCGCTAGATTTTCAAGCTTTGATCTAATGTCAGCCTCTATTAAGGCGATTAGTGTCCTCAATCCGCGCTAAATGGGCATTTTGTAAAGCCTACTCCTCTTTTACTGCTGGACAGAAATAGTTGAAAAAAATGTATGTTATACAACAGTTCAAGGACTACATTTGTGACGTTTGAATTTTCGCTACGTGTCTTTGTTTTGGATTAAAAAAATAAATACGGGACATCGATTTTTTACTTAAATTCCCTACTCCTCCAAAACGGCTATGTTAATTTAAAAGATTTTTGCACGAATAGATTGGGAATTCTTTAATCTTTAAATGACACGTTGCGTTTTTCAATCGAACATTACTTTCATTCATAAATTTTACTTTTGATAAATTCCGAACGTTTTGCTGTTGAGGGGGCCTTCGCGGGGTGCGGGCGGCAGTCGGCCGCTGGCCTTCAGACGAGGAGGTTGTGTCACTCGCTACAAACTGACATTAGCGATCAAAATGAATTTTTTCTTTGGCTAAGTTGCACTACCTGACGTGACCTAACTTTGACCGTAGCTTTGGCGATAACCGGTGTTTTTTGTATGGAGTTAGACAGACTTTTGACGCTTGTCAAAGTTGAAGTAAGATGGTGCAACCCAGCTTTTGTTCGACAATAGATTTTATGTCAGAATTGTTCATAGAGTACGTGCAGTCAGATGATACAATTGAATTATGACGCGCTCAGACGCTATTTTCTACCTGAATAGAATCTATTAGTGTAAAAAAACTATAATTGACTCCAAAACAACTGCACTAGATAAATACAAGTAGAAAAATTATTACGTTATTTATTTACTAGGCCTTTGCAATCAGTATCCAAATTAGGAGCTAGTCAGAATCTGTAACTTAATCGATTTACGTGAAGAAAACAATTTATATTTTTCATACTTATTAGAATTAGATTTTAAATATGTTTCTTCGCGAAAATACCACAATTAAAAATAACACCTGTAACGCCCCTGGGTCTGCGGGTGTCTATGGGTGACGGTAATCATTTACCAACAGGTGATCCGTTTGCTCGTTTGCCTCCTGTCACATTAAAAAAAATTAAGATAAAGTGGTATTGAATTGTTCTATAGAGCTTATTAAAAATTTGGATACTGATTACAAAATTAGCCATTTTCGGAGTCGGTGTCGGTGTCCTACCTTTTGGTGATTCGTTTTGGAGTTGGTTTTAATTTTTAGTGAAATTAATCTATTTCATGCCTTTAGTAGACTATAGGTACCCAGTAGACCTTGTTGTTGCCACTGAAGGTGCATAGGTACTCAGTACATTGATACCATATTTTTCATGTTAAGTGCAAATAAACTTCCCTAAATTACCAAACCATGAAACGTACCTATATTATTAAAAAGTTTCGCAGATAAAAACTGAAATCCTCTTATAAGGTGATGAATTTTAGGAGCATGTCATGAAACCAAAATTATTAGCATACAAGAGCTTGTTTTAAAAAAAATCTTTTTATTTATGATGGGGAATTTACTGCGGCGTAGTAGCAGAGATTTTCCGTTTGTAGATCGTAATAATTTCGAAGAATAGGGATGTTTCGTGGATAAAGCAAGAAAGTAGCAAGAGTTTGAATAAGACCGTCGGTGAACTTACCAAAAAAAAACTCTAAATGTATTTTTCACTTTTTTAAACTTATGAAAATTTAAAGAGATGAAGCGCACCAAAGTTCAGAAGATGAGGCACATGACGTCAAGGCATGCTTAAAAATGTGGCGATTTGTGTCGTCACGCGGAATTTCATCGCATCATTATCTTCGTAATTACTTGTTTAATTGAAAAATAAAAATATCCTGTGTCCAATATTTTTTGATAATGTAAAATTGACGGACCAAAAGTCTTTTTTAAAGAAACTAGCCTATTCCTATGGCCACATTCCAGCTCCATCATCAGACCCTGCAGTTTCCCTTAGAGAATTGAAGACTCATGATTTTCAAAGTAGCGTACCTACTTACATAACATTAGGTACTTGCTTATACAGGGTGTCCCAAAAACAATGGATAACCCTTCAACCATCGATAGGCCTCGCCATGGTCTCCCTAACGTCCAATTTTGACCCCAGTAAAAATATCACCGTTTTCAAGATTTTTAAGTTTTTGTGCATTTTTAGAAAATTGTAATGAAATTATTTAGGTATAATAATAAATAAATACAAATCAAACGAGCCTAAACTTGATGGAATCGTTTAATCCTGGAGTTGCTATGGGGCCACTGGCATTCCAGCTCTACCATCAGATCAGCTCCATGTCATCACAATATTGAATTGTCAACTCAATCAATTGATGAAGGATTTCTAATAAAAAGACAAATACATTTTCAGTTTATTCTTCATAAGTGACACAGAGAGAATGACAATAGACAAAAGCAGAAACATTTGCTTTTTTAGGCCATAGACAATACTAGGTACTAATGCGTTCCAATAGGGATGATGACTGGGTAATGAAATCGAAATTCTTCTTCTTCTTTATTTGTTGATGGCGATGGACTTGTGTTTTTTCGCCACTGGGGGCACACTGTTCCGCCAATGTCACGTGCGCAGCTTTTACACAATGTTATGAATCGAAATTCTATTTAGTCCGTCAGACAGATAATTAGAAAAGATTAGACTATATTTTTTATTTTTTTCCATAATCGAATAATTACAGTATTATATTGAGTTGAAATGTCGCGTGACGTCACATTTGAGTAAAAATTCTACTCAAGCGTGGCGTATCGCGCCATTTCAACTCGATGTAGCACTGTTATTATTTAATTATGAAAGAAAATAAAAAATATGAGTCTAATATTTTCTAATTATCTGTCTGACGGACAAATAATTGAAATTTTGTCATCTAGCCTAGTTGTCGTCAGGAAGTTGGTCTAACTAATTCAGCTTGCAAGATTCCACCCGAACAAACATTTATGTAATTACCTACATAGGTACATCATAAATTGCAAGCTAAATAAAAGCTTGTAATAAAGTCGGGTTTGTTCAAATTTCGAGAACGACTGAACCGACAAAAGCATTAGAAAATTTACAAAAAATAAAATAAAATTTTATCCCGCACAAAATGTTCATGGATTTTGTTATTTTTATTAAATACCTTTACGCCTGAGTTAAATGACACCGACATCAAGGTTCATCAATTTAAGTTTAAAATAATAGGCAGTAATGTATGAAGAAAGAGCTTCTATTCTGTATCTACCTATGCCCGTGTATTTTTGATCAGTGTCAAATCGGAGTTTTCGGTGCGGGGTGCGCGGGTGTTGCTCGCGGCGTGAAGGTCAAACGCCCAAGGTCATTGAGGACTCTAATCGCCTTAAAAGGAGACCGTCATCAGCGTACCCGGTTAACGAACAGCCTTCGGGTAATGGTAATGTTAGAAAATCATCGAAACCCAAATTCCAAAGGTAGGGCCCTAGGACCGATCCTTGGGGACAGCCGCGCGTGAGCACCTTTGATTCAGCATGATGGCCGAGTTTTAATTTAGTTGTACCGTTACAAAAGTACGAGTGCAGTAGTGAATATATATTACTATAGCATCCACGAACTTTCAGTTTTAAGAGCAGGATCGACCTTCATTGGTTGGGTTTTTGTGGCGGTCAAGCTGTAGATCCTGGCTACACAGGAGTTGCAGTGGTGGGAACGAGAGGTGGGAACGAGAGGTGGGAATAGTCCCGTAACTCTTTTACAAATCTGGCTCGAAGGACTATCTGTGCAATAGTTAGATCTAACACCATAAAAATGTACACTTTGAACGAAACGACCTAAGATGTCTGACAATATAAATATTTGATAGGTCTTCGGCCCAGTCAAATCTATATGTACACTAATATTATAAAGAGGAAAATTTTGTTTGTTTGTTTGGTTGTAATGAATAGGCTCAAAAATTACTAGGCCGTTTTTATAAATTCTTTCACCATTCGAAATCTACATTATCCACGAGTAACATAGATAGGCTACATTTTATTTTGGAAAAAAATATGTAGTATGCTAGTGTAAGTATAAAAGCGAAAGGTCCCTGACTGACTCACTCATCATGAAATCTCAGAAACTACAAGTGCTAGAAGTCTCAAATTTTGCATGGGGGGAGGTGCTCACTAAAACGGGATTTTGCAAAATTCAACCCCTAAAAGGTGGTAAAACGGGATCCACGCGTCCGAAGACGCGGCCGCTAGTTTTTCTATAGAATTTGACAGAGCCAAGCAGCCCCCGCTGTCAAATTTTATTGAAAAATTAGTCCTTGCGACATAATCTCTCTTCTCCGCTCCGCTCAGCCTTGGTGGAACCCAGGCTTTACAACTATGAATGAAGTACGAGGGACCCCCATTGAAAAAAGAACTTCCATGGCAGTTTGCCAACTTAATTCTTTTTTCCCTATTTACACAAAGTCCATCTTATGTTTAAAAACACGTTAAAACTATGACTTAAACTTTTCACCGCTAATCCGCCATTTTGAAGTTTTTAAGTGCCCATTAGTAAGTATATTTAACGTCTTTTAATGTTTAAAGGCCGTAGCACATTTATCAACCCGGAAAAGAACCGTAACCGTATCAACTTGAGGCGGTCAGTATTCTTTGTATGAAACTACATACTGCAACGCACACTTGTCCGCACGGTAACGTAAACGCCTCGCCTCGCGGGTGACAGCGCGCGAAAGGCGATACGGTGTTGATCCCTTTCCGAGTTGATATGTCTGCTATGACCTTAATGCTCATATTTATCTAAATATATTTAACTCAAAGGTGACTGACTGACTGACTGACATAGTGATCTATCAACGCGCAGCCCAAACCACTGGACGGATCGGGCTGAAATTTGGCATGCAGGTAGATGTTATGACGTAGGCATCCGCTAAGAAAGGATTTTACAAAACTCCACCCCTAAAGGGGTAAAACGGCATCCACGCGTACGAAGTCGCGGGCGGTCGCTAGTTTATTTATAATCTGCATGTCACAGACAGATATTTATTTGAATATTTCACATGTCAAATTACATAACTGCCATCTTTTTCAAATGTTAAAAATCCTTTACAATATTTTAAGAACTTAAAACTATTGGGAACGTGCGAAGTGGGTGGAAGGGGTAAAGAAAACGATCGCTGCGCTCGTCGCGGCACAAATGTGTAACATTATGGGCAAGGGAAGCAAACAAACTTGTCTTGTCATTTTTGTTTTGATTTTAATGTGATTGTGTTAATTTATTCAATTGTATTGATGATATTGTACATGTATGTTGTGTTTTAGTTAATTTACAGCCTCCAATCTTTTCCAAGAGTAAATACTGTTGTAAAAGGTAAATAAAATTCAACTTTTGAAAAACATAACTGTTTTTTATTTTATAAAGTTCTGCACTTATATTATTATCATTATAATATTAAATTAACACTTTCTTATCAGTATCATTACTGCAACACATCCAAACATAAGAAGTTAGCATAAATTGAAGATATTTGACGTAATATAGATTGTGGTTCACAACAGTCAGTCTTAGATACTGTTCCAAACATATCTTGAAAATAGCTCCCTTTGGAATATTTACAAGCTACAAATTGACGAATAATGGTTCTCCCCATTGTTGTTCGATGCTCGTTTTTAAATTACTATGTTGTTAATGTAACGTATTAAAGCAGCAACATGTTTGCACTTGCTGCTCTGGTTATAAACGCAGCTGCATTTTACTCCTGTGACAACCCTAGCATGATCGATCTGTAATAAATGCAATGAATATTAATTTTATAACTTTCTTTAGTCATTTCTAACTAATCTTTAGTCATATTTTTAGGTTAGGAGATTACTTACGTTTAAACTTGTTTTATAGGGTGTCGAGGTCATCGATGTTTGACGAATGATGGTGGCTCAATAAATAACTATTGCCATTAGTTCTCAGCTTCTTCTACATTCCTCACATGCTCTGCTAGCACCAATTTTTTTCCTTTTAGCTGAGTTTGGGGGTGGAAACTTATTGTGTGTTTTACACACTCAAAACCAGTTTTTATAATGACGTCCATTTCTCCATAAACAGTTTTTATTAAATTCCATTCAACGTACCATTTATTGTCTTTTAAAGTACATTTTATTTACTCTAATCATTAAAAATAAGAAAGTTGTTGTTATTTATTTTTTGACATATGCCCCTTAAAGTTTCGTTGGCAGATGGCGCTAATGTCGTGCACGTTCCCAATAGGTCTACTAGCGTTTAACTCAGTCAGTGACTGAGGTATAAGAGGGGCACGGGAGGGGAGACATTGACATAAATTCCACAGTATTTAAAAAAATGTATGCTCAATGTCATTAACAATGTGGTGTAATTTAGCCTGTCTCAAGAGTCAAGCACCATTTTGTTGACAAACGTCAGTGATCGGCACTGCGCCGAAGCTATAGGGCTGACTTCGGTAAAATGATGTGACGTGAGGTGCCAAACTGCGGAAAATGGCGGAGGAAATACCATGATTTAGCATGAATTATCATGAACAATAACTACTTATTTACCTCTCAGTGTCTTGAGGCAACTTAAAAAAGTACATTCTGTGTTTTTATTATTATTTAGGCAGTTAAATACTGCACAGTATTTAGTACACCATTTTCTTTATTTTCTTCCATCATACACAAGAATACGCGTGCGTGAGTCAATGTTCGCTCGTATGTGAGGCCTTGTCGAAAAGTATCCTGTAGGTGGGCCATCGTGCGTGTTTTGTTTTCGATGTAAACTCGCGGAGATGAACAGGCCTTATGGAACATACAAATCGGAAAGAAATCTGAAGTATCGCTGACGTTTGACGCCTCAAAAACACCCTCCTATGTCCATACCTCAGGCACTGACTGAGTCAATGAGGGCTATCGTTTTCATACTTAACCCCTGGCGATTGACAGGACCTTACTCTACAGTGGCGCCATCTTGATGAGTGCAAATGCGATAGTCCTCCTACCACTTTCGCGCTCACCAGTTGTTGCCACTGTCTTCGCTACTAGCAAGTGACAGGACATTACTCTACAGTGGCGCTAACTGGTGAGCGCTAAAACGATAGCCCTCATTGCACTGACCTATAGATTAGCTGTGCCATTTCATTTAAAATGACAGTATAATTCAGCACTAACCTAGAGTTCTTTGGAGAAATGCACTGGAATTTACTAAATGTTCATAAAAATTTCATGCCCCATTCCAGATAGATGCGGAAAATTTCAGTTCAAACTGGATTTTTTCGGATCGCCTAATTTAGGTTGAGGATTTAATGAAACGGTTTTTCAGCGAGATAATTCGAAATGGCGGATAATATTTTAGTTGCAGAATGTATGTCTAGACTAGCTTTTACTCGTGGTTTTGCTTGAATTTCAGTCTGTCATCGAAAGAATGTGTGGCGCGCTTATTCCTTCTAAAAACCGGGTTAAAAACAAGTTTATTTTAATCATATTTTTTACCCTGAGTTTCAACTATCTTTCAAACTAATTTATTTTTAAAAAAAACACTCTTATTTTAAACTAGCGAGTCGTGTATGGAAGCTGGAAACATTGAATTTTCGCATAGATCCAGTTAATTCTGTAACCTATTATTGATACCGTTTGATAGAGCTAATGAAGCACTTTCCGGATCAGTTACCAGTTTTTCGATATCTTGTATAGTTTTGAAATAATCGAGAGAGATCACTTATCGTTTCCACCCTGTATATTAATTTCTTTCTAATAAATAGAAATAAGTAATTAGTAATTATTTTTCTACTTTTTAGTGCATGATTTTTGGAGTCGGTTATATTTTTATTTGTTAAAGTCATTGGATTTGCCTCATAATAATTGGGGAATGTACATTATGTATCATGAGTAAGGGGGCGTCCATAAATTACGTGAGACAATTTTGGCCATTTTTCAACCCCCCCGCCCCCCTTGGTGAGATTTGGTGAGATTTTGCCTGACCCCCTCCCCCACCCCCTAATCTCACGTGATATTTAATAAAATGCCTATTTTGCAATGTCCATGCTTCGAGTATATTAGATTATATGAAAAAATCAGTAACCCAGTGTCGTGCCACGCGCAGTGCAGGGTTCCGTAGCTTCCCGTCGTTTAGTAAGACAAGCAATTGCTTTAACCTAGGACCAGTTTTTTGATTCATAGTTAAAATAAGTAATTGTTAAATTTTGCTACTAATGGTTAAATATTAATGAAAAATGTTCACAAATACAGATGGAGGCAGTTTTAGTTAATTTGATTATACGGTATGGAATAAATTGTCATTATCATCATAAAAAAAAAATTTTTTTTTACTTCAATAACCCAGTTTTCTGGAAATTTTACTCTATTTCTTGCGGGAAAAATTACGTGATATTTTCCGAGACCCCCCCTCTCCCCCACGTGAGATTTAGTGAGGTTTTCGTTGACCCCCTCCCCCCCCTAAAAGCCTCACGTAATTTATGGACGCCCCCTAAGTACCTACCTACAGTTTTATTTTAAAAGGATGCCAACGTTTGAATTTCACCCTGTAAAAATAACTTGTCCCAATGTTGGTTCCAATATTCTAGTTTCACACGTTGGACGAGTTCCGTTGGTGCCAATATTGGAGCCAACATGTAGAGCTAGCAAAGTACAGTATCAGCTTAAGCCTTAGTTCGAATACAAATAGTTTTGCTGCAAGTTGCAAGCTTTTGCTATAGCAAGACGACTATCTGTCCATTGTGCGATGGACTATAGTCTATTCTATTTACTAGTTCACTGACTGTGTTTATCTACGCTAGTTTTCTCTGCCGTTTAGTTTGGCAGAGTTGAAAACCATTCTGCCCTGAGGATGCCTGAGGGCTTTTTCCCACGGAGAAATCCCGGTTTTTGCTGGAACTGTTTTTGTAGGCCTCGTTTAGTAGTATAACGCCCGTCTTCACAAACATTACTATGAGGTCTCACAGTGTGAGTGGACGCACAGGAACACGAACCAATCACAGAGCTCTATTCAACGCTGTGCGTTCGATTTGTTGCTTAAGCAAGTATCGTTTCAGCCATAGGACGTCCACTGCTGAACATAGGCCTCCCCCAATGATTTCCACATCGCCCGATTGGTAGCGGCCTGCATCCAGCGCCTTCCTGCTACCTTTATGAGGTCGTCGGTCCATGTGGGTGGTGTCCAATGCTGCGTTTTTACGTGGGTTTCCAAAACCTTGCTGCCCCATCGAAAATCTCATTTTGGTCGAAATATTTCTGGCCGAACTTCCCTTTGGGGCACCACTGGCGCCGGCGAGTGGTCGTTTTGTCGAACACAAAGCGTTTCGGCCAGTATTGCGTAGGGATGGCTATTGGATCTGGTATTTGGAACATTGATTCCTAGTATCGATTTTATTGAGAAATTGAGATAGCCAGAAGGGTTTGAGGTAGCTTTTATACTGTGGATAAATCCTGAATAGTTTATTGTAGTGGTTTGGTGTAGTGGTTCGGAAACGGACTACTATGCCGAGAGGTCCCGGGTTCGATTCCCGGCCGGGCAGAAATTGAAATTATGAATTTTAATTTCAGTTACTATGTATAATATGTATTAAAAAAAAATATGTACAGTCGCGNGCCAGAAACTGCAGGATGATCTCCAAAGATTTGAGGAATATTGCAAGCTAAATAAACTAGATCTAAATATTTCTAAATGTCATAGTATATGCTTTAGTCGTAAATGTAATGTGACGCACTACTTGTACACATTAAAAGGGACAGGGCTTAAGAATCTCACCCAAGTTCGGGACCTCGGCGTAATACATGACTCCAAATTAACTTATGAGCTGCACGTTGATAGTGTAGTTAAGAGAGCCACTAGGACCTTGGGCTTTATCATGCGTTCTTGTTCTCAATTCCAAAGTGTAAAAGTAGCAAAGGTGTTATATTGCTCATATGTGCGTAGCATCCTCGAGTATTGTTCACAGATTTGGAATCCGCAATATAATATTTACATTAACAGGCTGGAGTGCGTCCAACGGAAATTTATGAGATACTTACAGTACAAGAGCAAGACTTACATTGATAATTACATAGGGAGGTGTAGCAGACATCACATATTACCGCTACAAGATAGACGCAAAATAGCAGACATCACTTTTCTATTAAAAGTAGCCCAATGTAAGATCGATTCCCCACACCTCCTTTCTTTAATAAATCTACGTGCTCCTAGCAGGACTTTAAGACGACCCATTACTCTTTCTGTTCCTCATAGTAATAGCAATTACAGGAAGAACTCATTTTTTATTCGAGCTGCTAATGTCTTTAACCTTATGGCTGGCGATTCCGATATTGATTTATTCAATTCCAGCATAAATAGTGTTAAACGAAATCTCTTCAAAGACTGGTTTGATGTGCATTCTTGAAAGGTGCTTTTTTTTTGTATTAAGCTTTAATTTTATTAGTAGTAGGTAACTCTGGCTTGGTAACTTCTTTTCTATTTTTTTTATTGATAAACAAGCATTACTCAGGCTCTAAATGTGAAAACATGTTAATGGTTATAAGTTTTCTAAAATGTTAGTCTACATAGTTTCAACACTGTATTGTTTTCCTTGTAAAATAAAAATAAAAATAAAATAAAATAAAATAAAAATTGTTGTGTTCCGGCAGTTAGAGGTAAGATAGTTCCTCCGTGGTTGAGGATTCCGGGTGAAGCTCGCTCCCACCTTCGGCCTGATCATCACTTACCATCAGGTGAGATACAGGCCAAGAACTTCCTCGTTGTGGATAAAAAAAAAACAAAATAACTAAAGCAACACGTCGGAAACACTATCACCCTTATTCACAAACGATGTTTTCGTAAGTGAAGCAGCAAATGGAACGCACAGCGTTGAATAGAGCTCTGTGATTGTTTCGCGTGTCACCCTGTGCGTCCACGCGCACTGTGAGAGCTCATAGTAATGTTTGTGAATACGGGCGTGTGTGTAACATCTTACTTATTTTTATGTAGGTAGTTAATTTGAACAAAAATGTGATTTGCTGTCGCCGTTTATCTTTCGATTTTGTTTTAAAAAATCATGCAAATTGTGTCTCGTGGAGAATTCGCTTCAGTTTAAATCGTGTAAATGTTTAGAAAAACATTTAAATTGATTATTAACACTAAAAACTTCAGAAGTATACTCTGCCATAAGCGACGGAGATATTCAATGGATTTTTAACTTTATCATTTTAGTTATTAGATTCAAAATTAATTAACGAAACGTGCCATTTTCTGCAGCAGTTGAAACTGATAAAAATTACTTTATTTTGCAGTAATCAGCCATTTTTATATAAATATGAACTTTAAAATAAATAGGAAGAAAGTATTTAAAGATTGAAAATACGTTTGTTTCGCCATTTCACAATTTGCTTCAGAAAAATGAAGTTAATTATTAGCATATTATTTGTTTTAGGTGAGTAGTTTTTAAGTTATTCTATTTATTTAGAATTATTTTTAAAACAGGTACGCCATTGTCAAAAACAATATTTAATTTGTCGTCAACTACAAGTTATTGTAAAGCTTCCCAAAAATTATGCCTAAATCAAAATAACACAGTGAGACTTTGCCTAATACTTCTTGATATCCATTTTGTTCAACTTGCAAGCTGCTTAAGACCCACTTTCTGATGACCGGATTGAATGAAATTCATTTGACAATGCAATATACATAATTATGTTATGTCAAACCGAAGATGCCCATAGGAACTCTGTGACGGAACGATAAAAACCTGACTTTGGGCTAATAATCCAATAGCACCCTCTTGATAATATCGCAGCTGGGACGGTTCAGTGTTAGGACATCTAATAATTCAATGTCTCGTTACATTTCCAAGGACAAGAAGACGTCAGTTAACAGACAGTTCTCTGGTTTTATCGTCATGTCTGTGAACTGTGTGTGCTTTCGGGGACTGGTCAATCCAAGTTATTGAAATTTATGTATGCGAGTCATTTCTACTAGTATCATAATATGTAAGTCTAGATATTAGCACGTCACTACCTTGTTTAATATACCACGCAATCTTGTATACCCATTCTTATAAGATACACCATACAAGAATGCATGGTAAATTCAGTGAACTGCTCCTGAATCGAATGTACCTACTACTACTATTTCTATTTATTTATATTAACCGGCAGACAGTGGTGACTGAGTTTGTTGCGGCGCTTCTTCTCAGCACTTGCCAAATGTTGGTCTCGAAGCGCTGGTAGGGTAAAAAGATTATGAGACATGTAGAGGCTCCTTAAGAGCAAAATGACGATTTGTAAGAATTATTATGTCCAGTCTCTGACCTTATAAAACTATTTTTAATATTTTGTTTTTCCAGCTGTAACCGGCTCAGTCCTGGCCCGGCCTCAGGGTCTGAACATGGAGTTTCCAACCTCGACCTTGACCTCGCTAGCTTCCATCCCGCTTCAGCTGCCCATGAACATCCTCAACTCATTGACCAGGAACAGTAACGCGTAACTTATTTTATAATAAACTTTATTATTTTGTATCCGATTTTTTTTTTCAAAATTTTTAAAGTTATTTTATCCATAAACCAGAAAATATGAAATAACACAAGCTGAATAAAGAAGCCCTGCTCTTTACAGATATTAAACATTTACTATAGCAGGGTTTCTCAAACTTTCGGCTGCACGAACCCCTGTTAAAGTTTCCAGGGGACAGCGAATCCCTTAACTAGCTGATTAGCCCCTCCCCCTAAAGAAAATAATAAAATTGACTATTGAAAATAAAGTTTTAATTTCAATTTTCAAAATGTTCAATGAATGTGATGGATATGCTTGTTTTTTGTCGCAAATAGAGTCAATTTTATAACTAGAGGCCGATCGCGACTTCGTACGCGTGGATCCCGTTTTAACCGTGGAGTTTCGTAAAATCGGTTTTTAGTGAGCACGTTCTAAAAGGAACCCACCCCCATGCAAAGTTTGAAGACTTCTGGCACTTATAGTTTCTGAGATTTCGTGACGAGTGAGTCAGTCAGTGACCTTTCGCTCCACCACTTTGGCACTCCTTTACGTCTCGCAGTCGGGTAAATAAAGTTTTAATTTCAATACAAGGTACCAAATAAAGGGGTGTCATACTTGCTATCGAACGTTGAAGTATCTATTGTCTGGGTCCATATTGGCTCACCTAAAGTTATTTACCCGAAATTGTTCTTCCTAACGATTTTAAATCCGAATGATCACTCTTCCTAAAATTTTTCATCCTAAAGTTTTCATTCATAATATTTGTAGTGCTACCGGCGATTTTCATAACACTCATGTTTCCGAAAATTGTAATTAATAATATCATTTATGTAAATATATTTAAACTCCTACTGTTTTTTATCATAACACTTTTATCCCTAAACAATACCATAATATTTGAATCGTAAGGCCACAGTTCTAACCTAACCTAAACCAATAATAATGAATAGGACCGATTCGTTTCTGGAACTTGACTGAATGACTGGAGCGGGACTCTGGCTTCGCTCGCTCGGCTCGTGCGTTGTGGTCACAGTTCTAACCTAACCTAAACCAATAATTATGAATAGGACCGATTCGTTTCTGGAACTTTAATATATCGTCAAAGAAAGAAATCTAAACAAAAAAGATATGACTTTGAATAATAGTGTAAAATATGGTTATGTTGAGAAAATCTAGAAGAACAAATAAAAGTATAAAAGATGTTTATTGCTAATGACATTATGAAGTTGAATGATTCGGAATTATGAACATTAGAGACAGAGTAGTTAGGAATTGTGATTGTTAGGATGAAAAATTTTAGGAAGAACATTTTCGGACTTCCAATTTTCGGAGTTGAAAATTTAGGTGAACTTTGGCGCACCCCTATTGTCTAGATATCGACAACTATGTATCAACGGGTCGCTACATCTACGGTACTCCATATTAAAAGTCATGAAATCAATCGGTTGTTTAATCAGTGTCATGACATCAAAAGTCGCGGTGGGTAAATTATACAATTTTAAATCACTCATGGTTTTTATAAAATATGTGACCAATGGCCAAGCAAAACATGGCAGTGACAACGTACCAGAATCTATACTAATATTATAAATCCGAAAGTGTCTCTGTCTGTCTGTCTCGCTTTCAAGCCTAAACCACTGAACCGATTTTGATTAAATTTCTCTCACTTTAAGAACGGAACGGGGCAACAACGACTAGGCGCTGCTGCGGAGACATTTGAGTAGGTACATACGCGTGCGTGTGTGTGACGAAGTCCTTGCGAGCAAATCCGTGGGTTGCGGGCGTACGTTAAGAAACCCATGCCAAAGCGGGAATACAAATAGATACAGCAACATTCATTGTAACGTACCTACTAATTATTATGGAGTACTGTAGATGTAGCGACCCGTTGATGCATAGTTGTCGATATCTAGACAATAAATACATCGACGTTCGATAAAAAAACATTCATTGTAACGTACTAATTAATATAGAGTACCGTAGATGTAGCGACCCGTTGATGCATAGTTGTCAATATGTAGACAATAGATACTTCGACGTTCGATAGCAAGTATGACACCCCAAATAGGGGTGTGCCATAGAAACTTCTTTTTAATTGTGGGTATGCCTGTTTCTTGTCGCAAATGGAGTCAATTTTACGAGTAATTTTGGACAATATTTCAATATAAATTCTACCACCATTACATAAATCTTGTCGCGAATCCCCCCTAGCGTGGATTTTTTTTGTTGCCCTACCACTAACCAAACGGAACAGAAAAATCTGCCCCCACTGGGAATCGAACCCTGGACCTCGGTGTCTGAAGCAGGTGGTCTTACCACTAGACCACAGAGGCGGTTAAATGAGAATGGCGAACCCATAGGGGTTAGCGTACCCCACTTTAAGAAACCCTGCACTATAAGGCCCAGAACAGACGGTGAAATGCAACTGCAACGAAACTGCAACTGCTAGTTACTTTTCAGTTGCATCTAAGTTTCTGCCATAGCGTCCGTTGAGAGACCACACATGACGCGACCAGTTTGAAACTTTCAGTTTCAGTTTCATTCATCAGAATTATCAGAAAGTTGCAGTTTCGTTGCAGTTGCGTTTCACCGTCTGTTCTGGGCCTAAGAATCTACCGTGTTACCTACCTGCTTGCCAATAATCTCACACAATCACACAAGCCTGTCAATAGTGTGCATCTCTGCCTCTTGAATGAAATTCTATTAAGATCGCCTTGATGCCAAACTGTCGTGTACATTTCCGCATCCATTTCTGAAGCAAAACTGACGGCATACCAAGCTCAACACTGTGTCTTATACTGTTGAAATAGATGCTATTATTCAACAAAAAAGGTGTACTTTGATGTGCTATCACTGTACAAGCAAAACTAGTTTGAAAAGAAACCAATCCACTGCTGATATGGTCTAGAACCGCTTACCGACTTTGCAAGTAGAGAACGTGGTTTTGTTTGTATGTCGATGTCTATATTGTCTATCTATCCATCTCTTTCACACTCATGAAATCAGTAACCTAGATGAGGAAGACGGTTCTAGATACTTCAATCTAGTTTGCTAGACTGATTTTGTAACAATAGGAATTGTGTGCCGATAGGGCAGCAAGGTTCTGGAGTGGAGACGGCGTACCGGAAAACGCAGCGTGGGACGTCCACTCACAAGGTGGACCGACGACATCGTAAAGGTAGCAGGAAGGCGCTGGACGCAGGCCGCTACCAACCGGGCAACATGGAAAGCATTCGGGGAGGCCTATGTTCAGCGGTGGACGTCCCATGGCTGAGATGATGATGATGATGATGAAGATTTCACTTTCAAACAAAGCTTTAGACTAAAAGCTTTTAATTTTGTCTTTAAAATATTTACGAATTTGTAGCACTACTATAATGGTTTCTTTTATGTGTTTTGCGGAGTTTTTAGCTGACACTGTAATACATAGGTTTGTTGTCGATACGACAAGAAGAAGAATGGTTTCTTACAAATAAAGTTATTGAGTTTGTTTTACTTAGAATAAAAATGTGTTACATTGATTAGAACTTCCATTAGACCTTCCATCCTTCTCATTTATTTTTTTATAAAGGTAGCAGGATGGCGCTGGATGCAGGCCGCTACCTGTTTATGTAAGGTGTCAATCAAACACGAGATCCAGATCAAGACTTATTTATTGAGACCAAAAGTCTACCCCCAACCAAATAATGTGGAAATCATTGGGGGAGGCATATGTTCAGCAGTGGACGTCCTGTAGCTGAAATGATGATGATGATTTCTTTTTTATCCTTCAAATTCAAACCGTAAACAAAACATATGTAAGACGGACATCACGTCAAGTTATGCACTGTAGTATCATAATTGTTATTTAAAAAAAGGACCGTCAGCGTCAAATACATAGTTCGTGATCGTGACACTCATAGTAGCTAATAAGTTCGCAATACGTCTTTGTTACAATTGGAAAAAGGTTTTGCTGTCAACTTTTTGGCCACTTTGGGTGTCACGAACTATTAAAATAAAATTCATAAAATTCATTTATTTTTGCAAATAGGCTTTAAAAAAGCGCTTTTACACGTCCCAATATTAACCCTACCACTGCTTCGGGACAATAAATGGGCCAGTGCTGAGAAGAAGCAGCGCAAGAAACTCAGTCACTATTGTCAGCCTGGATATTTGACACTGACTCTAGTCTAAAGCAGGGTACTCATCTAGCCGTGTAGCATGTAATGTATCAGATACTGTATCAAGTGAGTACATAGGCACGAGCCCGCTGCGAGCTGCTCGCGCGTGGTTCGCAGGGAGATCGCAGCGACCCGCCGAGTGGTGGTATCACTGAGCACAAAGGCGGCTCGCAGTAGGATCCAGGAGCTCGCAGCTAGATACGCGATGACCGTGGACGAACCGTACTCACTTGAAGGTTGGTTACGTTACATGCTACGTTACGTGCTACATGGCAGGTGAGTACCCTGCCTAATGTGCTTTGGACTGTACAAATTAATAAAACAATAAAATATATTAAAAACCAATTTATTCCCCCATGTAATTACCCCAACCAACAAAAAGAATTTTATTGTAATTCAAAAAACCAATCTCCCCTCCTTTGAAAATTTTATAATAATTCAAAAAATCAGCGCCTAATCCCCCTTTTTAGTAAGGGCAAGGACAAATGGGGCACGGTGGAGGGCAGGGGCAAATGGGACAAGGTGGGGGGCACGGTTCAGGGCAGGGGCAGGGGCACGGACAGGGAGGAGGAGGGCAGGGGTTATAGGGGCACGGAAAAGGTGGAGGAGGAGGACAGGGGTTATAGGGGCACGGACAAGGTGGCGGGCATGGCGAGGGGCACGGACAAGGTATAGTGCAAGGTGTGCAAATGGTGGCGGGACCCGCGCATGGTGGAAGCAGACGGCCGATACAGATCGATGGTGGCTGGATGACAGGACGGCCTATTTCGCCGAAGCAGACCCTGGATCCATCGCAGAGGCTGCTACAGCGCCAAGGAGCGGCAGCTGCGTAGCTGATCAGAGCTGAAAGTTGTGGAAAAATTGGAGGTAACAAAAAATTACGGATCATAATGAAAGCAGGATGAAAATTGGCGGTATTTTGCGCTCTTTACAGCACTTGTACCCCCTTATTAATAAAAGTTATGCCCTAGTTGAACTCTGGCTTAAATTGTCATTTAGTATGGAAATGTCATTTTAATCCAGGGTTCATCCTAGGTGTAACTTTTTATTTTTTAAGGGGGTAGAGTGTTTGCTTAGAAGCACCAGGACAAAAAAAGATTATGAGACCTGTATCTGATGATTTTGGACTTAAAAGTGTAAAAAAACTACTCTGTTTATTGGGATGGATTCATATAAAAACTACTGGACGAATTTTGATATAGGTAACTTTTTTTAAAGAATATTTAAGATGCCTGTGGCTTAATATCAGATAGAAATAGGTAGCACTTATAATGCTACAATAAGTTAGGACTCTTTATTTAAAAAAAACTATTGAAAATAAATGAAAAGTAATATTTACCCAGAACGATCAAAGCCTTCAAACCCACCATATTGTCTGTCGTACACACAAGTCTACTTCGCCGCTTATATACGGAAAAATAAATAACAAAACGTATTTATATACGGTCCATTTGTTTGGAGAAATAACATTTGAAAAACATGGAATGAGATACAGAAAAAATGATTCATTTCTTTCACGTTTTCAGTTTTTAAAATATTAACAACTACTGTGCCCGAGACTTCGTACGCGTGAAAATAGTTTGAATAAGATTTCCCGTTTTTGTAACATTTTTCTTTACTGCTCCGCCCCTATTGGCTGTAGGGTGGTGTTATGTAGCCTAAAGCCTTGCTCGAAGAATGAGCTATTGAACACAAAAATAATTTTTCAAATCGGACCAGTACTTCCTGAGATCTCCTCAGTAACTATAATACCTACGAACTTGAAATTTGGCAGGTGTAGAGACTTCCGCTAAGAACGGATTTTACGAAACTCCTCCCCTAAGGGTGTAAAACAGGGTCCATGCGTATGAACTACGAAGTTGTGGGTGGTCGCTAGTATAACATAGTGATACATTTCTTAAAGAAGTTTTCATACATACAAATGTTTGTATCATACGGGTTTCGACTCCAAAACTCCAGTACGTAAACCAACAAACCGTGCTTTCATAATAACCATTTTTCTTGTATTTTCCGCACCCGAATAAAGAAAACTATATCGTTACATAAAATATATCATTCCTCAAACATTCAATCAGTTGTGTACCGTTTTATCCCCTAGTGATTGGTACAGGTCAGGGTTTCTCAAAGAGTTCTCCATTCGAGGGCAGGGGGTTCGCGACAGGATTTATATAAAAGCGAAAAGTCACTGACTGACTCACTCATCACGAAATCCCAGAAACTGCAAGTGCTAGGTACTCAAATTTTGAATGGGGGTTCCTTTTAGAACGTAGGTGCTCACTAAGAACGGATTTTACGAAACTACATCCCTAAAAGGTTAAAACGGGATCCATGCCCACGCGTATGAAATCGCGGGCGGCCGTTACTTACAAAATTGACTCCATTTGCGACAAAAAACCAAGCATACTCATCACATTAATATTTCTTAATTGAAATTAAAGTCTTATTTTCTTCAATAGTCAATTTTATTATTTTCTTTAGGGGAGGGGCTAATCAGCTAATAAGGGGTTCGCTGTCCCCTGGAAACTTAACAGGGGTTCGTGGAGCCGAAAGTTTGAGAAACGCTGGCACGGGATAAAGAAGAACATCTGTTTCGCAAATTGATGGATTGGGTGCTATTTTTTTGTAATTTCACTAGTATTTGTAAGTAAAACGAAAATAAATGGATTATAGTGATTCTGCGGGCTATGTCAGTCACTATTTGGTTCTCCTGCGGATCTCTTCATTTCTGATTCGTTCACGCAGGAAAACTCCGAGCATAGCACGCTCCATCGCCCTTTGGGTGACCTTGAGCCTTCTTATGAAGCCCATAGTAAGAGACCACGTCTATCTATAAAATAAAAATGCTCGTGCTCATCACAAAATAAGACTTGCCCTCACCGGGATTCGATCCCCCGATTGCAACTGCTGTTCTAAGTTACTCGAACTACCATTCCATAAAATGCTAAATGTTTTTCATTGTTTTAAAAAACTCTAGTGTTTTTCATTTGTATAGATACGCTAAATGATTGCCACTCAAACGAATATTGTTTAGAACTTTTTTTAAACAATATTTCAAAGGTTTTTTGAAATATTTTTGTATAAATACAAGAGACTGGTAGTTTTAATTCACACACGGTTGTCAACATGGGGAGACAGACGGCGTTGGGTGTATTAGGTGATTATTCATCATCGTCATCATCATCATCATCACCATAACCCAGCTCTATGTAGTTCTAAAGCTTGTTACAATATTTTACAAAAATATTAAACTCTACCAATTTTCTTAATTTAAATCAAGATTTTTTAAGGGCTTTGTGCCAATAGCGGTTCAAACGGGACCCCATAACAGGCTCTATGTTATTTAATGTGCCTGTGAGGGCACATAGTAGAATACGTCCACCCTTAAGTTTGCTATGTACTTATGACTTATAAAAAAAAAGCACACTGAAAACCAGCGTCGTGGCCTCCCTCACCGGGGGCCACGGCATATGCTAAGTGGGGTCCCAATGCGATGGGCATCGCTGTGCGACAGGGTTGCACTGCTCAGTTTACTTTCTCTTCCATTGTATGTTTTATGTCACCTATGTCTTATTTGCTTTTTTTTTATTTACCTCTTTTGTCTTTTGTGATGTCCATGGCAATAAATGTTTCTTTTTTTCTTTCAAATCGAAAAGGGATTAACACCGTATCGCCATCCGCGAACTGTCATCGCCTTTCGCGCGCTGTCAACCGCGAGGCGGGGCGTTTACGTTACGGTGCGGATGTGTACGTTGTAGTAATGGAGTATACTGACCGCCTCGAGTTGATTGATACGGTTACGATCCCTTTCCGGGTTGATAAGACTAAGTGTGCTTACGTCCTTAAAGGAATTTTAACTTTGACTTTGATATTCTTTTATTCCAGCTCTAATAGCATCGACGTTGGGTGCGCCTGCGCCTATCTGCCCGTGCCTGAACCCTTGCCCCTGTGCATGCCCCCCACCATGCCCCCCGCCATGCCCCCTACCCTGTCCCTGTCCGTGTCCCCCGCCACCTTGTCCGTGTCCCCCGTCGCCGTGTCCGTGCGATCTGGGATCCGTGACAGCGAGTAAGTATTTTTTATCATCATCATCATGTTCTTCCAAAGCAAGCAAAGAATGACCTTTGTTTGTCACCTGTCATCCGCTTTGCAATGGAGGGAAGTCGAACCTTAATTTTGAACTCCTATGTTCTTCCGATTAATTTCATTGCGGGTCCAATGAGTTTAACTTTCCCCCGGGACAAACTTGACCTTCATTGGTTGGGTTTTTATGGCGGTCAAGCTGTAGACCCTGGCTACACAGGAGTTGCAGCGGTGGGAACGAGAGGAATAGTCCCGTTTAAGCAAAGAATGATTGGATTTTAGAAAAGATATAAAAAACCCCAAGGATTGCAATTAATGGAGGACAAGCACTTGTGTAGAGCTCGTAAATATCGATAGCATTACGATATTCTATTCTCTATGGAATATACTACTACTAGGCCAATGTTCAGCAGAGACGTCCTATGGCTGAAATTATGATTATAAATTTGGCATCCGGCGCACTAGGAGCCAATCCGGTATATGATGAACACTCTTGGCTGTTTTCTAAGAAGAATTGGCCCAATTCACTAGACTTAAAGCTGTATTCGTTCGTTCGTTTCAGCCAAATGACGTCCACTGCTGGACAAAGGCCTCCTCCAAAGCTCTCCATAATGAACGGTCCTGCGCTGCCCGTATCCAGGTTCCTCTCGCGACCTATACCAGATCGTCGGTCCAATAGGAGGCCTGCCCACGCTACGTCTTGGTGTATTATGTTACTTTATTTCAGTTGCAGCTTCTAAACCAAATTTTTCACTATTTCAGCTCCATGCGGTGACGGTCCAATCAGAGTTCTTCTGCAGCGGTCTTCAATCCCGCAGCGACTAATCTCTTCAGGGTTCCGCCAGGTGCCAGTGCCGGGAGGCATCTTCTACATCGCCCCCTCCCCTGACGTAATCATCCAGCCTCCCCCCATCCTGGTCAAGCCCAGACCTTTGGCCCCGATCACGCCACCATCAATCGTTGTGCAACCACCTCCGGTACCTCCTGTAACCCCTCGACCGATCATCGTAAGACCAGCTCCTATTCCCCCCATCACGCCTCCTGGTATAACTGTCAGACCGGCTCCATTACCTCCGATCCAACCACCGTGTATCACAGTAAGACCACCAAGACCAGCTCCGATCCAACCGGCTCCAATAACCATCACACCCCCAGCGTTACCCTCCATTACGCCCCCTCAGATTGTGGTCAGACCCCCTAGCCCTGCTTCCATTCAACCCCCGACTTTAACTGTTACTACTGACTCCTTCATCAGAGGAGGTGGTGGAAACGGCGGAGGCAGCGGTGGTGGTGGTGGTTCCAACTGGGGTGGTGGTTCAAACTGGGGTGGTGGTTCAAACTGGGGTGGTGGTTCAAACTGGGGCGGTAACTGGGGATCGGGTAGTTGGGGACAGAATTGGGGCGTGAACCCTTGTGATCCTTGCAACCCCTGTCCATGCCCATCACCGTGCCCTGAGCCCTGTCCTTGCCCCGAGCCTTGCCCTTGCGACCCCTGTAACCCCTGCAACCCCTGTAACCCCTGTAACCCCTGCAACCCCTGTCCCGAGCCTTGCCCCGAACCTGAACCCTGTCCATGCCCTTGCCCCTGCCCTTGTGCAGGGTAAAAACCTGCATCTCTAAACTAAAACACAAAATCTTTTAAACTTCAAGAATTTAGTCACATTTGTTTAGTCTTTAATGGGTTTAACTTCCCCCCGGGACAAACTTGACCTTCAATAGTTGGATTGAGCGGTCAAGCTGTAGATCCTGGCTACACAGGAGTTGCAGCAGTGGGAAGGAGAAGTGGGAATAGTCCCGTGACACGTTCTTGTTTCTTCTGACCACTGCATGATTACATATGGACAAGTTTGAGCCTTAAATGAAAACTTCTGGAAGACATCATCCCTTGTAAAAAAGCATTAATGGTAAATTGTATGTCTTCTTCTCAATTTTGCCACTGATTAATCAGTAATTGTTAGATAATCTTCCTGAAAAGTTGAGAATAGCTATTGAAACAATTTAGTGACTGTTTGGTTAGTTTTTGGAGCTGAAAATGAGATATTTCAGATCTGAGTGCAGTTTTTACAGAGCTTTTTCAGATGAGCGTTTTTAGCGCGATTTACGCTCGTGGCATACGAACTTACGCTACATTTCACGCTTTAATAAGCCAAATGCGCGTGCTCGTACGAGCGTTAAAAAACGCTTGTTTGGGAGCTGAAAATTAGCTCTAAAATCAATAAGTACTAATATTTTAGAAAATAGAGTTGGTAATTCTTGAAGTTTAAAAGGTTTTTAACTGTATTTTAGTGATTTCAAACTACTATTTAAATCAAAAGATCTCCTTATGTACTACTGACGACTAAGGCTTGTATACGGACTGAATATATAAATATTGTAAATAAAAACCCCGTAACTTATTTTTAATCTGTGTGAGTGTTTGCAAACGTAGCTTAGTATTTATGTATTATATTATATTAAATAAATATATTGTTGAATCATGTGAATTTCTTTGGTTTTATTTATATTACCAGAGGGCGTAGTGTGAGTTTACATCAAATGCGCTCACTAGTGAGCGCGTCAAAAAATTACATTAAATGTATGACGGGTTGTACAGCGCTCCTAGCGGGAAACGTACAAAAATAAAACTTTCATACATTTTTTAAACGCGCTCACTAAACTCACACTCAGCCCACAGTTCCAAGTAAAAAAAGCAAGTTTCATCAAAATTCATTTAGTAGTTTTTCCTTCAAAAATGACATGTATTTTTTTACACTTAACGTAGCATATTTATCAACCCAGAAAGGAGGCCTCGCCTCGCGGTTGACAGCGCGCGAATGGCGATGACAGATCGCGAAAGGCGATACGGTGTTGATCCCTTTCCGAATTGATAAAGTCTGCTATGAGCTTTAATAGGCCTTTATGTAGCCCAATATATATATATATATATACAGTGTGTCCGGGCATGTAGTGATCAAACTTTAAGGGCGTAATCTATGGACAATTTTATCGGTAAAAATACTTTAAATTTGGGGCTTGACCCATTTCTCGCATATTTACAAGGATTTAAGTTTTTAATTTTAAGTTTTCACCTCTTCCTTCAATAACAAGTGATAGCGTGGGTAGTTTAACATTAATAAGCAAAAATTTTATATCATGCGATAGCCAATAAAATTATCTATTAGTAGAAGTAGAAAACAGACACAAGTTTCATACATTTTAAGGGTGTAAGAATGGATTTAATTAGAAATAAACACGATTTTTTTCACATCTTTTTCAGTTATTTCCCAACACAAGAAAAACCAGGTCGTTAAGGTATGTTTTATTTGCATTGTATTATTAGTATTTGAGCTATTCTACAAAACGAATGTAAATTTATTAGTCTACGTCTATTAGTTTCGACGTAATTGTTGAACAAAGATACCCCTTCCCAGCGGTTTCCATAGCGCACGCGACATGCGAAAATGCACTGCCTGAAAGAATCACACAACCTATTCCGATTACTATGGAAACCGCTGGGAATGGGTATCTCTGTTCAACAATTACGTCGAAACTAATAGACGTAGACTAATAAATTTACATTCGTTTTGTAGAATAGCTCAAATACTAATAATACAATGCAAATAAAACATACCTTAACGACCTGGTTTTTCTTGTGTAGGGAAATAACTGAAAAAGGTGTGAAAAAAATCATGTTTATTTCTAATTAAATCCATTCTTACTCCCTTAAAATGTATGAAACTTGTGTCTGTTTTCTACTTCTACTAATAGATAATTTTATTGGCTATCGCATGATATAAAATTTTTGCTTATTATGTTAAACTACCCACGCTATCACTTGTTTTTGAAGGAAGAGGTGAAAACTTAAAATTAAAAACTTAAATCCTTGTAAATATGCGAGAAATGGGTCAAGCCCCAAATTTAAAGTATTTTCACCGATAAAATTGTCCATAGATTACGCCCTTAAAGTTTGATCACTACATGCCCGGACACACTGTATATACTCCCAAGCCGCTTTCGGCTACGGTAACTGCGACAAAATTCCTTTAGTCCGCAATAAGAGGGCTACGCTGGGCTGCCCTATCATGTGCCCTCACATGGCTACAATAGCCAACTTCGACGGGCAAATGTCTGCGGCATTGAGGCGTACCTGATGCGTCGGCAGCTTCGTTGGTGCGGTCACGTCTGGCGTATGGCTGACGAGAGGGTCGCGAAACGAATTTTCTTTTCTGAACTCCAGGACGGCAAGCGGAAACAAGGCGGCCAGTTCTTACGTTATAAGGATGTTCAGAAAAGACATATGAAGCGTTGTGACATTGACCCCCTAAAGTGGGAAAAAACTGCTAGCCACCGTCTGGAGTGGAGGCGCCTGGTGCGGAAAAAAGTTAACGACTTCGAAGAGCAGCGGAAATCTGATCTTGACTCAAAGCGCGATGCTCTTAAAGCCAGACCAGCAGCGGCTATCACCTACAACTACATCAGCGGTGTCCTAACGTGTCGACATTGTTCGCGCACGTTTACCAACAAGATTGTAGCCCAATACTTAGTTCTCAAAATAAATGAGATATTCTTGGAGTGTCAATTCGTGCCATCTAGTCCCAAACTAAGTAAAACTTTTACTATGGGTACTAGACAACGTATTATAAACACACTTATTGCCTGTACTTTTTACAGTCTGTATTTAATTACTTTTCAAAGTCTACACTTAGTTCTTCTTACGCCCGTATTCACAAACATTACTATGAGATCTCACAGTGCGCGTGGACGCACAGGGTGACACACGAACCAATCATAGAGTTCTATTCAACGCTGTGCGTTAGATTTGCTGCTTCACTTAAGCAAGCATCGTTTGTGAATACGAGCGTTAGTATAAGTTATTCCTTGTATGTTTATCTGAGTTATGTGTACCCAAATTAATAAATAGGTACCTACTATCGATAAAAAATAATTGTCGACTACGTTTACAACACTATGTCTCAGACTCAGATCAGATGATATTACAAAAATAAGTACCCTCAAACCAACATTACATTTTCCATAACAAAGCTAGAGCGTCTAGCCTTCCAAAGACAATGTAGACTCATTGCCATGAAGAGGGGTTTATTACAAAGGCAGTAATAAAACGATAAAACCATTGTTCCAATGATAAACCCTTGATACTTCTGTGGAACGAAACACATTTCAACTTTTTTGGCTTGGGTTTCTATAGGTTTTGTAAAACGGAAGGAATACTGAAGATAGTATGCTTCCTTAAATACTTGCAGCTAAGCTTCAAATCAAATCAAATCAAATTAGTTTATTGCAATTGCAATAGCAATAAACTAATTTGATTTGCAAAATAGCTAATAAGAGTAAATAGGCAACTCTAAAAAAAGATAACTGAACAATAAATACTTAATCTATACTAATATTATCAAGCTGAAGAGTTTGTTTGTTTGTTTACTTGAACGCGCTAATCTCCGGAACTACTGGTCCGATTTGAAAAATTCTTTTAGTGTCAGCCCATTTATAGAGGAAGGCTTATAAGCTATACAACGTCACGCTACAATCAATGCGAAAACGGGTTTTCACGCGTACGAAGTCGCGGGCAGAACTACTACTCGTATATCATCCAAGTGCAATAACAATAGACTACAAAGACCACAGATAAATTAATGTAGAGTTCTTGATTTGGATGTTCTTTTTGATTGATTGAACTCAAGTTTCTCTGAAAACTACCTTCCATAGTTTTCGCTATCTGTTGTTATTCTACCCACGAAATCTCAGTTCGTTAGGTTATTGATACGTGACTCAACGCTTGTTTAAATCGAAGGTACATTTCACATGTTAAGGGTTTCCAACGGCAATCAATATCCTCTTTAACCCAAAGTCACCACCATACTTGAAAGAGCGTTTTCAATTTATGCAGTCAGCCCTGGGTCACGAAATGCGGTCGTCAAAAAAACTCCATCTTAATTTTCCTTCTCACACCTCACATTCCTATACGCGATCTTTCACTGTTCAAGCTATCCGTCTATGGAACGCCTTGCCGATGTCTATTCGGCAATCTGAGTCACTTCCTACTTTTAAGAAAAGACTCAAATCTCACTTCCTCACGCTACTACCTTAATTTCCCAACATCTGTATTTCGTTTAGCTTCTTAAAATTCCCACCTATTTTCTGCTGGCTATCTAGTTCTATCTTTGGTTCGTATCAAAAATTGTATGTGTATGTAGGTATATATTATATTTTATGTATGTAGGTATATATTATATTTTATATAATTATGTATATATTAATATATTTTTGTGTATTATTTGTATGTATTATTTTGGTTTAAATTTTATGCCTTTTGTTTACATTTATTTCTTTAGTGTCGACACCGCCTTCCCCTTCATATTTTTTTTAAGTAACTGTCCTCACCATAGGTTGTCTGGAAGAGATCGCTTCATAGCGATAAGACCGCCTAATTGTAAATTGTGTGTTCCTTTTCTTTCTGTTCTTATCTTTGGTGTGCAATAAAGTGTATTTATTATTATTATAATATCCTGTTGTAACTAAGCTTTAATTTACTAAGGTACCTGCATGCCAAATTTCAAGCGTCTAACTTAAGCGGTTTATATTTTTCATACAAAAGGATTTTCCCGCTAATTCCCGTTTCCGTGGGAATTTCGGGAATTCCTTTCTTAGTGCACCTCTACGGTACCTAAGCTACGTCCCTGCCAAATTTCAAGTGCCTACGATTATCCGTTTAGGCTGTGCGTTGATCTGTCAGTCAGTCAGTCAGTCAGTTTCTCCTTTTAGGTATATTATTTAGATTTAGATACTAACCCCCTTACTAATAAAACTTACACGCTCGTTGATCAGTGTTTTAAAGTGACGTTTAGTGTGGAAATGTCATTTTAAAACAGTGATCAACAACCGTGTAACTTTTTATTAGTAAGGGGGAAATATTATAAATGCGAAAGTAACTCTGTCTGTCTGTCTTTCAGGCCTAAATCACTGAACCAATTTTGATGAAATTTGGCATAGAGATAGTTTGAGTCCCGGAAAAGGACATAGGATAGTTTTTATCCCGGTTTTTGAAACAGGGACGCGCGTGATAAAGTTTTTCTGTGACAGACAAAATTCTACGCGGGCGGAAAGCTGAAGCGGAAAGTGACCTACATAAATTAGTGTGTTTGATATTCGAATTACTTTGAACGGATCGGTTTCTCGAGGGAAACTGAAAACGGGATGTTTAACACGTTTAGGGCAGGCCCCCCACTAGGTGGACCGACGGCCTGGTGAAGGTAGTGGGATGCGATGGCCTGGATGCGAGCAGCGCATGACCGTTATGGAAATTCTTGGGGAAGGCCTGTGTCCAGCAGTGGACGTCATTTGGCTGAAACGAACGAACGATAAAAAGGGATCCAGCAAAATACAGTTCCTGCAATAAACGGGAACATGCCCTAGTTTAAATAAATAGAATATTTTTCATATTCTGAAAAAATAACCACTTTTATCGGTGACATAATGGGATCCTAGAATGTTAGAATATCTTCAATAAAACGTCCTAGAAAACTATCTGAATGATTTAGGTATCCAACAGATTACATTCTGGTAACGAATAGTGAGGTGCTTTATATCCGTATCCGCGAATATCCGTAAAAATGTGTCCGTTACTTTTTACGGATATGGAAGGAATATTTTAAGTTATACTAGTGCCAGTCAAATTAGAAATCAACCTCGGTTTTTTTATCCATAACGAGGAAGCTCCTGGCTTGCATCTCACCTAATGGAATGTGATAATCAGGTTGAAAGAAGCGAGCTTCACCTGGAATTCTCAACCACAGAGAAACTGGCTATCATACCTCTAACTGCCGGATCATAACATCGCAATCGGATCGCAAGTTCGATCCCATTCGATGATGGACTGTAATAATGGTACCACTCATAGCACGAGTATTGTATAGGGTAGGAACAAAGTTTACTGAATGTGAGTTTTTATTGGGGCTCAAGCTGCAGATCCTGGCTACACAGGAGTTGCAGTGGTGGGAACGAAAGGCGGGAATAGCCCCGTTAATTTCTCCAAATTTCAGAAGCCAGAGTGGCCGCCCAGGAAACGAAAGGTTGCAGCTTCAATTCCATCCAGAGGTAATTTTTTAAAGTTTAAAAAAATACATTTTTTATTTATTTATTTAAAAAAATGTAAAGAGAGTCTCGGTTCTATATTGGCTCACATAAAANTTTAACGTACATAAATTATTGACTTGGCCATCGCATGAAAACACGTGTAAATTAAATAATTTAGTAGAGTAGTGAATGTAATGAGGGTTTTCGCGTTTGAAAAATCCGCCAGATGGCAATACGTAGACGCGAGGTCCAAATGCTGCATGATTGGTTATTTTTGACATGACATTGACAGAAATGTTAATGTGATTTTTAAACGCGAAAACCCTCATTGTAAAACAATATTCACTGTGGAAATAAGTTAAAAATACGCGTGTGCTGCGCTAGATGGCGACACAGTATCTCGGCCTTTTGGTGTAGTGGTTCAGAACGGACTATTATGCCGAGAGGTCCCGGGTTCGATTCCCGGCCGGGCAGAAATTGAAATGATGAATTTTAATTTCTGTGACGGGTCTGGGTGTGACTATGTATAATATTTATGTATTTTAAAAAAAAAGTATATAAGTAGTATACCCGTTAAGCTAGCACCCATAACACAAGCATTAAGTTGCTTACTTTGGGACTAGCTGGCGCTGTGTGAAATTGTCCAAAGATTTATTTATTATTTATTTATTAGTATCTTCTTGTAACAGTCAGCCCTATCGCTTCGGCACAGTACCGATCACTGACATAAGTCAAACGAAACGGTGCTCGACTCTGAGACAAGCTAAATTACACCGTATTGTTGACTGCATTCTGTAGACATTTTTTTCGATTTGCAATTCCAGGAGCCCTGTTTCTGTTCGGCCAGACTAAAAGGACCGGCGAAGCCAACATGTATCCAAAGCCAGTGCAGGATCTCACAGGTAATTATTATTTTCGGATTTACACATTTGAAAATACCTAATTGTGCGCCTTATTTTTACTTCTGACAGTTTCGTAATGCGGACAACAGATGTAAATTGTCAAAAACACGTCACGATGCACTATGTGACGAAAGGCCGATCTAGATGGACAAAAAGGGTTGATTCAAATCTCCAATAATACTAGCAAAATCGATAGCCGACAGTCTGGAGGTTACGATTCTGGTGATAATTTTGTGCAAGTACCCTCCAATAAATTAATAAATATTTTTAAAGTGTCATTACGGGTGGAATTCATGAAGAAATCATTCACTTTTCTGCATTTGGTCTGTCGCCATTTCAAAGTGTTTATAAAATTAATTGTGCTAAAGTTAGTGATGGATCGTGAAGGTGATGGTAAGAACTACCATTTTTATTCATTCATATTGCAAATAACTTTACATTTGCCAAAAACATAGCTGTCGAATGTGATTGATATTACATTTTTAATGCGAACTTTGCGTTTGTTGGACCAGAAACTACATGTACTTTGTTGTACCATGGCTGCAACTTATATATGTTGTAGTCTCATTCATATTGTATTGCTCAAAGTAAATTAGAAAGTGCGGACTGGTGCGGAACCTTGTTAATTTTTTTAGTAAAGCTGATGCCAAAATTTTTTTTTCGTTCTTTTTTTTTTTTCAGAAAACGTAATATTTATATCCCGAAGGGAGTTCTACGAACAATGGATACAATATCCTAAAAATGAAAAAAATAAGCGGAATGAATATTTCGATAAAATACGAAACTTACGAGGTAACGGAGGAGTATAAGAAATATTAAAATGAACATTTCCCGAATTTGTTGTAACAATTGGCTGGAAAGTGGCTGGCATGGCATTCTATATTTTTATTAACTCATCCTTTATTTATTTTCAATTGCCATAAAGAATTCAGCTTTGTTTTTCTTCTTAGAAAATTGTCCATTTTAAGCTGACCTCTTAATAGGTATTAATTTTTTATAACCGTGTATCAACGTATACTGGTTTTTGTATTATAGCGTTAAATGTACCAAAACTAAATGCAATTATGACTTTTTTTGCTTTGCAACGGGGCGTCTAAGCTAGCTCAGTCTGACACCCCGCTGTTTAGTACTAAGTCCCAGTTCGCCTTCTGCGATGAGGGATGTGTACCTATCCAGGATGCCTACAGGGATATTCGACCAAGGAAACGCACAATCAATAACACAATGGCACTTATAATTCAGGTTCCACAATAGTTTACTTATTCTAGTTTCACTGACTCTAAATTACTATTATTTACACAATGAGTAAGTTATTCCACAATTGCAAATCTACTATGACAAGAGGGATAGCGACGCGCCCGGTTCGCGTCCCGAGACAAGTTTACGTATCCGCGAGAGGGGCGGCGCCCTGTGCGAGGTTTAGCAAGTGTTAGTTTGGATACTTATAAACTAGGGGGGTAGGATGGTCCGCTCACCAAATCGGTAACCGAGGTCAACGAAGTGGGGGTTCGAGTACCAAAGGTAAAAAGGCTTGGGACCTACGTGGCGAGTGGGGAGGAATCCAGGAAGGGTGGCAGCGGGATTGCTACCGCAGGTCGGGATTGAGTAAAGCATGCACTCGGTAAGGATTGGAATGTGTATACAGGCAACGATGGTTCGCTCGTGTCACGGAAACCGCGCGAGCCGAAAGTCCTATCGAGCCAGGTTAGTGGGAACAGTGAGGGTAGCTATTCGCTAGGGACTCTTGCGTAATTAGCCGTAGACGCGCGCGCGATCGTCTGGCTGTTACGATGGCTCCCGAGCGAATGCTAGGCGCCCGCGGTCGCCGCCGTCTCTTATATTAACTCGGTCCGTGCGGCGTGCGGCCGCGCAGCCGTAGGGTTGTCAAAATCTCCGCGCTCGGTGCTAGGGCTGTCGATGCGTCGCGGACCTACGTGGCGAGTGGGGAGGAATCCAGGAAGGGTGGCAGCGGGATTGCTACCGCAGGTCGGGATTGAGTAAAGCATGCACTCGGTAAGGATTGGAATGTGTATACAGGCAACGATGGTTCGCTCGTGTCACGGAAACCGCGCGAGCCGAAAGTCCTATCGAGCCAGGTTAGTGGGAACAGTGAGGGTAGCTATTCGCTAGGGACTCTTGCGCAATTAGCCGTGGGAAAGTTAGACGCGCGCGCGATCGTCTGGCTGTTGCGATGGCTCCCGAGCGAATGCTAGGCGCCCGCGGTCGCCGCCGTCTCATATATTGGCTCGGTCCGTGCGGCGTGCGGCCGCGCAGCCGTAGGGTTGTCAAAATCTCTGCGCTGGGTGCTAGGGCTGTCGATGCGTCGCGAGGCGCGTCACAGCTTTAAATAGTCAAATCATCAATAGATACCGCCTTTAAAGCTAATTAATATTGTCAAATAATATTGTCCATCTAGATCGGCCTTTCGTCACATAGTGCGATGGTCAAAAACCATAAATGACCGGTTATTAACTGTCAAATTCAGTCAATTTGACTCAAATATTACTGTACTACCACCGAATAATTTATTTAATTAGGCACCCAATTTAAATGCAATTTATTACGTTATTATGTATTAAATTAAGAGAAAATAAGACGTCATCAAATTGACGTGCGCGGCGATGCGACATTGCCATTTCACATATAATACACGAATTTACAAAATTACAAACAACTTTTTTATTTCAATTAAGATGTTGTAGACTTTTATCAATCACAAAATGTAAGAAAAAACATAAAAAAGTACTAAACTATTACTGAAATCAAATTGACCGTTTTTGACCAATTTGACCGTAACGTTTTTGACCAATTTGACCGTAAATGACGGTAAGTCAAATTCAGCCGCTGTTAGGGTCCTAACGAATATTAGTAATAAATGAAATAGCGGACTGTATAAAAATAGGTGCTGTATTCTCGCCAGCCTAATTTACAATAATTATCTAGGATACGCGGTAATCGTGCGACGACGGTGGTGTCCCAAAGGCGAGTGTGTGACCCGAGCGCAGCCGATGATGACGCTGTCGGCCCGAGGTGACGTTAGTCATTGTACGCCGCCCGCACGTCTCCTCCCGCGCGTTGTTGGGTTCCCAACAGCCGCTTTAGTCATTTTCAACACTAATGGGGACCGAACACTATTCGCAGGCTGGAATATCCGCAGCGTGGGAACCAGCAACACGTCGATTGTGATCGCGGCCGACGACTCGCTCATCGCCTGGGGCGTATCGCCCACCTACGGCGAACTGGTAAGTGCGAACAAACGTATAAAGCCCGGTCTATGAGCACGTAGAATTTTGTCCAATGACCCCAAGCTACCCATCTTTATCGCTCGCGCGTAATTATATTGCTGTCGCGACTGTGCGACGGGCGCCCGCAGTGAGTGTGCGAGCGCGATAGCAACATAATTACGCGCAAAATACAACAAAAAACGCTATCACGGTGAAATGCGAATAGGTGAAAAGCTACAAGGATTTTTGATTTCGAGGTATACGACTAACAAACGGTGTGTCCGGGCATGTAGTGATCAAACTTAAAGGGCCTGATCTGTGGACGACAAAAATACTTCAAATTGGGGCTTGACCCACCGCTCGCCAAATTACAAACAAGGATTTAAGTTTTTAATTTTTAGTATTCACCTCTTCCTTCAAAAACAAGCGACAGCAGGGGCACATTGAAAAAAATATCTATTAGTAGAAGTAGAAAATACACAAGCCCCATACATTTAAGGGGTTTTTCGGTTCCCCCAAAAATGTTTGGCCGAAACTTTTAACGCACAATTATTGTTTAGCCTACCAGTTGTTTTCGCACTGCACGCCCTTTTCAAGGTTTTTTTTTTCATCAAAAAATGCATTTAAAATTACGTACCATTTACATACATTATATTCTTCATCATGTTCTGATTAATTTCGTTGCGGGTCCAATGACAGTTTAACTTTCCCCGGGACAAAGTTGACCTTCATTGGTTGGGTTTTTATGGCGGTCAAGCTGTAGAACCTGGCTACACAGGAGTTGCAGCGGTGGGAACGAGAGGTGGGAATAGTCCCGTTACATTTGAGGATCATACCAATAGACATGTTGACACCACCAATCAATGAGGGTTTTCGCGAATGAAAGATCCGCTAGATGGCGTGACGTGGATGTGGGGTCTGACTGCTGCGTGATTGGTGGATTTTGACATATCTGTCAATGTCATGTCAAAAATAACCAATCATGCAGCATTTGGACCTCGCGTCTACGTATTGCCATCTGGTGGATTTTTCATTCGCGAAAACCCTCATTTTCGTACTATTTAAAACTGTTAAAACGAAACGCTCCCATAGTTTTTGTATGGCACTACAAGCAGGTGACGACACTATTTTGTCAACTCAAATACACTCGACAGCAAATAAATCGCACCACCCGCGACGCGAACTTTAAAGATTTTCTTTTGACACAATAATGGTGCCCCAACAATATTGGTGTTACCAATAAATATCCTTAAAGAAAAACACATTTAATTTCTTAATAAATGATTAACATATACCATAAAATTAAATGTGACTTGAAAAAAGACCTCACTTTGGGCTCACCTCTGGGATCAATTAGACCAAATTTTATGGTTATAAAACCAAATAATGATCACACGTGTCCTCTTTAACAGATGGATAGCGATTAATCCCAACTTAACAGTTTTATAGCCATAAAAGTTGGCTCAAGCGTAACTATCTATTTTTTGAAGAAGTGACTCTGGATCCTTCTAAAGAAACATTTTTGGGAAATGAAGTTTAGAACTAAGCTTTTGAATGGTACCAATATTGGTGTGAAGTGGGGATGCATACGTTTGAAAGTGCTTGTCGCGGGTGGTGCGATTTATTTGCTGTCGAGTGTACTTTTAAACTACTTTTTTCAATTACAATGCGACCAAAAATCGTAATTTACAGGTAATTTAAAATTAATTAAGTTTTTAAGACCAGAATCAAGTGTTTAGAATAGTTGTGATCATTGGAGAATGGTGTCAAATTGTCGATTTAAAATAGTTGTGATCATTGGAAAATGGTGTCAAATTGTCGATTTAGAATAGTTGTGATCATTGGAGAATGGTGTCAAATTGTCGATTTCGAATAGTTGTGATCATTGGAGAATGATGTCAAATTGTCGATTTCTTACCTGCAGGGTACCGGCGAGATCAACAAGTCGACCGCGCGTCCCAAGGAGGTGTCTCGGATGGACGGCCTAAACATCACCCAGGTGGCCATGGGCTATTCGCACACGCTGCTCCTCAGCGACGACACCGCCGATGAAGTCAAGGCCAAACTCGAGAACATGCCCACCTTCAACCCTTAACCAGCTCCCTAAACAGCCTTCATACGACCATGCTGCTCGAAGTTAGAACTGACGGTTAGGACCATTTAGTCACCACTTAGATCAATGTGAATTTTCGCGAATGAAAAATCCGCCAGATGGCAATACGTAGACGCGAGGTCCAAATGCTGCTTGGTTATTTTTGACGTGACATTGACAGCAGGGTTCGAAAATATCCGATATTTATTATAAATATCAAAATATCGGATATTTATGATATATATCCGATATATATCAACTTTGATATATATCAATTTTGTATGAAAGCCATAGTATTATTTTATTGTATTATTCATGAATACTATTGCATATGTGTTAATACACATGTTTTTAATGTTTTTAAACCTTAAAATCAGACAAATAAAGCAAAAACAAAACATTCTTTTAAATACGGCAAAATCAACTAAAAAAATAAAAATCTTATGTCAAAAAGTACAAATACAGTAACAAATTTTAAAAGTTGATATATATCCTCGAACCCTGATTGACAGATATGTCAAAATCCACCAATCACGCAGCAGTCAGACCCCACATCCACGTCCCGCCATCCAGCGGATCTTTCATTCGAGAAAATTACATTCTCATTCACATACTATGGATCGTTTCATCCACGAAGACCCGCCATTCTTCCGCTAATGTTTGAGTGTTATCGGTACACGCTAAATCATCCATGAGTGCACACGCACACTACAATAATGACGCTCGCGCTTCTCTCGACCGAAAATTGGTGGGGCGCATCTTTGTGAATGAAGCGATCTACAGGGTGTTAGGTAAATGGGTAGGTATATGAGCCGACAATAGCCCATGTTAACAATCAGAAAATTAATATCATCATTATAATTATTTTAATTTTCATACAAATTTGATTTTACAAATTTTATTTTATTATGAACATTTAAAAAATTTAAATGATGATATCAAAATTTCTGACTTCACCATACCATTTATATGCATATACAGCCTGTATACAGTCAGCGTCAAATTCGTGACACCCAAAGTAGCCAATTAGCTCGCAACACGTCTTTATTACAATTGGAATAAGGTTGTGTTGTAAACTTTTCGACCTTTTGCACTTTGGTGTTACGGACTTTTTGATGCTGACTGTACCTTTTGATATTGATTTTTATGAAAATAAATTAGCTGTCTGTTGGTTTGTATAAGCCCTTATATTAATAACGCCTAGATGGATAGTCCACATACAAGCGCTTCGTGTAAAGTGAGCCAAAAATCATATCATGCAAGTTTTTACAAGTGTTTGACTGTCAAGTGTCAGTCAGAACGTCTGTTTTTTTGTCAGTGGTCTAGTTTTAAGCGCCTCAGTTTTCTTGCGATTACTTAGATTCTAGGCGTTATTTCTATGTATCCGCTTAAAAACCAACGATGATCTAACTAAGTTTCGATTTCAAGCGGCGTCTGGCTGTAATCATTCCCATCCAAAACACTTTACCTCAAAACCATTTTGACTCGAAATCTGACCAATCATACAATATTTAATCGTTAATGTTAGTTTCTTTAATCTTACTTTATGTTAGGCCTAGAACTCTCAATGTAAGCAGTGGCGTATAGTGCGATAACGTGATACCTGGCGAGCGGAATATACAGGGTGGAAACGATAAGTGATCTCACTCGATTATTTCTAAACTATGCAAGATATCAATAAACTAGTTACTGATCCTGAAAGTGCTTCATGAGCTCTATCAAACGGTACTAATAATAGGTTACAGAATAAACTGGATCTATCCGAAAATTCAATGTTTCCAGCTTCCATACATTTGGTAAAGTCACATTATTTTAAAAACTACACATGATATCGTAAAACTGATTTTTGATTCTAAAAGTGCTTCACAAGCTCTATCCAATGGTATCAATAAATAGGTTACAGAATAAACTAGATCTATCCAAAAATTCAATGTTTCCTACTTCCATACATTTAGTACTACCAGAGTCATGACACTCATCTCTTGACAATATTATTATAGCAAGTAAAGCCTAAAACCAATGTTTTCCATGAATAATTTTAAATAAGAATACAATTTATATGAGTTTATTTTAAGTTTATTAGTAAATAAAAAAATACACTTCTAATATTGTGTGTCTGGCATACATTTAGTATGGAAGCTGGAAACATTGAATTTTCAGATAGATCCCGTTTATTCTGTAACCTATTATGGGTACCGTTTGAAAGGGCTCGTGAAGCACTTTTAGGATCAGTAATCAGTTTTTCAATATCTTGTATAGTTTAGAATTGATCGAGTGAGATCACTTAACGTTTCCACCCTGTATTTTACAATTTGTTGTTTGAATAGTAAGAACTGTAGCCTCGAAACTGAACCCTCGACCGCCACTGCTCCTGAGCTGTTCCTGGATACCACCAACTGTGTAAACCTATAATTTTTCTATAATTTACGCTTAATTATTTAAAGCGAACACGTACATATCTTGCGCGTGTCGAACATTACATAGCAAAGCAGCGACATGCATTTTTGTCTAGTATTTCTTTTCCGAAGCGTATTCTTTTTGACGGAATAGAAACACGCCAGACATGATGTGGCGAGTGACACCATACACTTTGAACAATATAAAAGCGTGTATGTGACCGCTTTTTGCTCTTTGTGATTTTGTTCAATGATAAAGTAATATTTTAGTAGACAGATCTATTAGCGTCCGCTATCATAATAGAATTACACGTTCCTCTAAATTGATTTTCAGTAACTTTAAATATGCACATCGAAATAACTTGATTTCTTCCCACTAATCATACTATTACTTGTAATTGAATTTTTAAAATCGTAAACTTATTGTTGTAATGTTAAAAGTAATTTGTATAATGGGAATTTAAAATATACAATTAGAATTTAATGAGAATTAACGATTAATCCATTAAAAATATCTTATCCCAATTTGGAAATATTTAGAGGACCTGTTGTTCTTCCACGACTCCAATTTCATTTTTAGGAATATTATTACTGTCGGCATAAATGTCGAACTCGAATATATTTATGTTATGACATTTCTAATGTACTTCGCCCTGATATGCATGCCTGTATACACCATTTGTCGTGCAAGGTGTAAGAAAAACACACAAGACTAAAAATATGCGGACAACATCAACTTGATATAAACAACAATCGCTGGATATTTTATTACTTAGCGATTGGTGAATGACACAATAGACGTGTTGACACCACCAATCAATCGACATACTTTTTAAACTTTTGACACCACAACTTTACGTCAAAGTTGTGGTGTCAAAAGATTGTGTTTTCACAATGGGTAAGGTTAAGTGTTCGGAACTGCGGACGAAAGATAAGAAGGAGCTCTTTAAACAATTAGAAGAGCTCAAAACTGAGTTAACTAATCTCAGAGTGGCTAAGGTGACTGGAGGAGTGGCATCGAAACTCCAAAATACGAGTAGTCTGAAAAGCAATTGCCCGTGTGTATATTGTTTATCATCAGAAAATGAAGGTTAACCTACGCAACCATTATAAAAACAAGAAGTACAAACCATTGGACTTAAGACCCAAGAAAACCCGCGCCATGCGCAAGGCTCTTACGAAGTACGAAGCCAAAATAAAAACAAGGAAAGAAATAAGAAAGAAGTCTATCTTCCTACCCAGAGTGTATGCTGTGAAAGCCTGAATAAAACTGATCAGTAAAACTGTCAAAACGAGACAGACTCCTATAGATTTTGTATGGTAATACCAGGCCTGTTCATCTCCGCGACTTTACATTGAAAACAAAACACGCACGATGGCCCACCTACAGGATACTATTCGACAAGGCCTCACATACGAGCGAACATTAACTCACGCACGCGTATTCTTGTGTATGATGGAAGAAAATAAAGAAAATGGTATACTGTGCAGTATTTAACTGCCTAAATAATAATAAAAACACAGAATGTACTTTTATAAGTTGCCTCAAGACACTGAGAGGTAAATAAGTAGTTAATATTATTCATGATAATTCATGCTAAATCATGTATTTCCTCCGCCATTTTCCGCAGTTTGGCACCACACGTCACATCATTTTACCGAAGTCAGCCATATAGCTTCGACGCAGTGCCGATCAATGACGTTTGTCAACAAAATGGTGCTTGACTCTTGAGTCTTGAGACAGGCTAAATTAAACCATATTGTTAATGACATTGAGCATACATTTTTTTAAATACCTTCGCGAAGTAAAACTTCTGTACGTAGGTAGTACTTATTATTATTCTGTGGTAATACAAGCAAGTGACGTCACTATTTTGCCAAATCAATTAAACTACTTTTTTCAATGAATGCAACCAAAAATCTTAATTTACAGGTAATTTAAAATTAATTAAGTTTTTAAGACCAGAATGACGTCTTTTTTATAAAATTTGTGATTTCGAATTATTGGGGAATGGTGTTAAATAGTCTATTTATATTTTGATTGTGTGCCGCTTTTCTTACACCCTGTATGACGCAGGGCGCGTGCGCGACCCCGCCCCCCACCCGTCGTGCGACGACGCGATAGGCCGGCCGCGCACTTGCGACGCGCTAGTATAATAGATAAAATACGTCGAAACTCTGGCAGTTCTGTATTTATCAGATTCAGATTCATTATACCGATAGCAAAGACATTTTTTTTCTTGTATTAATTTTATCAATTATATACAGGGTGTTAGGTAAATGGGTATATGAGCCGACACTAGCCCATGTTAACATGGTCATATAAATGGTACGGTGAAGTCAGAAATTTGATATCATCATTTATTTTTTTTTTAATTTTCATACAAAATAAATTTTATAAAATACTATTTGTATGAGAAATAAAATAATTAAAATGAAGATATCAATTTTCTGACTTCACCATACCATTTNATAAATGGTACGGTGAAGTCAGAAATTTGATATCATCATTTATTTTTTTTTTAATTTTCATACAAAATAAATTTTATAAAATACTATTTGTATGAGAAATAAAATAATTAAAATGAAGATATCAATTTTCTGACTTCACCATACCATTTATATGACCATGTTAACATGGGCTAGTGTCGGCTCATATACCCATTTACCTAACACCCTGTATAGACAGTCAAGCCAAGCTTGTGTACCTTTATTTAATAGATAAACCCTATCATTGCCCCATATTTAACTAGCCCGAGATGACAGTATCGTCCGTGCTTCAGCGTAGGTAGTTCTGTCCTGGGACTGCCTCGCAGTCGGAGATGCGCGGTCGGTCGCAAAAAAAGACTGTACAAGGAGTTAACTGCTCAATAAACTGTGTGATTCGTCGCAGTCCAAGCGTACACTCTCCCATCAAGCAACTGCTCATATCAATTAGAAACTATTTCTTTCTTTATAGGAGTAAATTAGTATTTCACAACTTTGCTGGCAGTTTGGCCTTTGGACGATTGATTGCGACTAACTTTTCCTGCTTTGACTATGTGTTTCACGTGAAGACTAATGTTATATATATGTAATTAATGTAAGTCATGGACTCGTAGCGATCTGCAGGGCAGCTTCGCTACAGCTGTAGATAGATTCCGAAGTATTTGAGATATCCTCTAAAATCATAATTTTTACCTCCTTTACAATAGATGTATTTTACTTGCTCTGTTTAATAATAGTTCGCTCCGTTGTAATATTGATATTGAAGCCATAGTTTAGCTCGTGAATGTAGAACTAATTAATAATACGACTGAAGTATAAATTGGTGTCTGATTTCTTCCTGGCGTCGAGAATGTTGGCGTATTTTAAGATTTTGTACGCGGTCACAATTTTTATGAGTGGCAATTGTAACGTTTTTTACTGTAATGATTCTTCCATTAAGATTCTCTTTCATCATTAACCCGATTTTAATACATACCTAATATTATTATATTATACTGTATGTTTAGGATAGTTTAGAATAACTTTGTAATGTTAAGTTAAAAATTAAAATAGGTAAGTTTTATTGATATTATACATTATCACCGCATCATGTATAAAAATAGACGATAATATTCTGCATCAAATGTACAAATACTCGAGTCTCAAGCACAACGTTCATCTTGAAAATTTCGACGGGTTCATCCAGTGTCTAAGTAGCTCAGTTGGAAGAGCAGTCGCCCGGCAAGCGGAAGGTCGTGGGTTCAATTCCCGCCTTAGGCAGTTCGATTTTTTCAAGTTATTTATAATAATTTTCAAACGTTCATCTGTTCTCAGAACTCCGTTCCAACACATTCACATATTCATTAGGAGTGCGTCTCGGATATTCAGAGTATTTAACTAATTGTATCAACTTGATATTTTACTAATAGTGTAACATTTACTTATGAATGTAAAATTTAACGTTTATCCAACAAATATCCATGACTACGGATGCCTCGTACTTAATTATCTTACTATTATGTACCAATTTGAAGTTAGATTTTTCAATTTTCAGCCAACTATGTTAATATAAAGTTACAATCTGCAAGTAAAGGTTATCTGACCATTGAAAAATCGGCTCTGCTGCCTACTTTTAACACATTAATGTTTCTTTTTATGTTTGTGCTGTAGATATCCACTTTTGGACGTTTCCGCCTGGTTTCAGTTGCTTTTTTATTGCCTATATCCGTTTTATGTCGTCGATGTCATGTACAAACATGTCTCGTTTTTGTGTAGGTTGATTAGGTTAAGTTTGTGTACGTTTAATATTAGGTATGTTCAATGACCCAATACGGTTGATGATGACTCATACTATACGTACCTGCTAGAGTCAAGTTAAGATCCTCTCAAACGGGCGGAGATACAGTCCGCGTTTTACATCTATCATCGACGACTTTTAATGTTGAATGTTTATTTTTTCCCATTTATACTATAAGTTGATTTTACTGATTGATTTACATAAGTGTAGACCGCACGTATTTGATTCATGAATATAATTTGTTTGTTCTTGATTATAATATGACTTAAATGTACCAGCCTCACTGATCTCTATATTTGTTTATACTTCTCAATAATATTTATTGATTTTAATTACACAGGAATAATATTATAGGAACAGAGTTCAAAAACCGATACATACGATAATAGGGTAAGTAACGAATTGTTTAGCAGAAGCCAGAGTTGCAGCCCACCTCCGTTCAATGTTTTAGTATACGATTTTAGATCTTAATAATTATGATAATGTAGTAAAACCGAAGAATCACTACGATTGCCAGGTTTTCATAGGTTAAGGTTTTATAGATTTTAGTTAGCAACTATCGTGCTAGTTTTATTAATTAATGTTTGTACGTAAGTGTGAAGCTGGAGGTCGCACACTGCGAAGGATTTGCATAATGTTTATTGTTATTTTATTTGCAATTCAGTTAACAAATCCATTCCGTTGGTTTGGTTGTGTCGACTTCGCTCCTCTCAGGATGCTACAATTAAAGACAGCTGATATCTACATTTTTGTTTGCGATGGTTAAAGTTCTTGCTGTTAAAAATATCTTCGCAGTGCGACGAGTCTTTGATATAGTATACATTCCTCAAAACTTCGGTCTGCCTGACTTTTGTATTTTGGGTTTTATATGTATAATGAAAAACGCTTTTGTCAGTTGTATATGTATAGAGCGCTATCAAAGTAAGGAACAAGTCCTCCCAGTGTTTAGTATTATGTCTCAGGACTCATGCTCGGGATAACGTTTTACTGTTTTACAAATACTACATTTTTATTGTCATAATAATTAATTTTTGTACTTGCCAACGATGTATGACTTGTGATTTGATAAATAAACTTTTCTTTTAACTTTATAACGTGATTTTATTAGCATCATACCTCACACCATAAACTAAACGCTGGTCACAACAGCTCGACAAATACTCTACATTACATTCGTTCCATTGCCCGAGGCTTCCCTAGGCGTGCGATGGGTGGGCCCAATACTTCACAAAACACCGCGAATACTTAGGTCACTTTACGACTGATGGGATTACTGGGAATAATGTTTTGGTAACGCGCAGAATGTCGTACGTTAGGGCTCGGCGCAAATGGGCCACCGACCACAGCCACCGGTGACTGTCGCGCGCTACCGCCAAGAATTTTGCTGCTACAATTTCTAAGTGTCAAAAGCGAGCGACAGCCACCGGTGTCTGGCTGGAAGCCGCCACATTTTACAGTATAGCAGTGCGACAGTGGCGGGTGTCGGCGTTTGTGTGGCACGTAGTGACCACTAGTGCGAGTCGCGGACACTACTGTAGCGAGTGACCGCCACCGGATATACGTGTGCGGCGCGTCAAAATATATTAAAAATGTGTTAAGTCGCTGGCCACCAGTGGCTGTGGTCGGTGGCCCATTTGCGCCGAGCATAATTTCAAAATAACACAAACTATAGTTCGTTCGCGTTAAGAATGCAGTGAGTGATAGACAGTGAATAAAATATGATATTTAGGACCAACTTTTAAGTATATTTTTATAAATTCATTCAACTTAATCTTTTAAAATGTAATTTGTTTGAATTTTAACACCTCTGTGAATAGACATTACCACTGATGACAGTGGCGGCGTAGCATGAGTTGGCACCCGGGGCGGTCACCCCCTTCACTTTCATTTTTTAATTTTGTCTAGTACCGACAACACTGTGCGCCGGGTCGACGATCAAAAGTCCTCTTATCACCTTTACAACGGCGAACTGAAACTCCGCATCCGCTAGATGGCACTACGCTGACTTAGCTCGCGGTATAGTTTGATATTTTCCAAATAATAAGACTACTAGCCAATTCTAAACAGGCATGCCTTATTATTAATACTGTACATAGGAAAGAAAGGATAATAAATTTTTGGAGGCTAGCACGAGTATTTAATACTCGACATAATGCTAGTCTAAGAATATAATATTGACATCGCTCTATGATGTCGGTAAGTCTTATTTTCTAAGTAGGTATTATTCAGTAGGCTTTCATTAACCGGTACTTATATAATTATTGATAACTTTCACATAATCACATTTACCATTTAGATTGTTCCTACCCCCCCCCCCCCTGCTTTAGAGGGCTAAAAACTAAACTGTTAGCTTGAAAAATCTGGAAAAAATCGTAATAATACTGCTTCTCATGAACTTTCAAGGAAAACTATAACGGTTAANGGCTAAAAACTAAACTGTTAGCTTGAAAAATCTGGAAAAAATCGTAATAATACTGCTTCTCATGAACTTTCAAGGAAAACTATAACGGTTAAGATACATCAGTTAGAGTTTAAGGCTGAGTAATAGTCATTTAACTAATGTATTATAAAATTTCTTAACTACATAGTAAAAATTCCTTAGAAGAAAATATTTAAAGTGATTTGCTTCTGAAATATATTGTGTTAACGACGGACAACTACGCGTGGCACAACACGCACTTGGCCAATTTTTTTTTAATTCATTTCTTATCTCTCGAACCTACTATTGTGCCGTCATATCGTGTCATGTAATGTCAAACTTCAACCATAGATGGCGGTGGTTGTTACTTGACTCGCGATTCGGTTTGATTTTTTCCAGATCTTAAGTATGCCGGGGCGATTTATGCCAGTTATCATTTCAGTCCGCTGGACATAGGCCTCTCCAAGCCTGAAAAGGCTAATAAATTTTTGAAGCACTTCCCGCATTTTGAACATCTCGATGCGATAGTGCACTAAAATACATTAACATTGTCGCCTTTATCATTATGTTAAGGACGATAATTTTCAATTATAACATGTTACGATTACGATAGAAAATACCTCCTAGTTTTAATTTTAATTTCCTACGTAAGCTGGGTTGCTGCACCATCTCACTTTAACGAACGTCAATATCCATACAAAAAACTCCGGTTATCGTTGAAGTTACGGTTAAATGAGGTGGTGCAACTCAGCCTTACTTGTTTTGCATTTTTCACTTCGGTTGTAGAGACGGATACAACACTCCGCACTAGGACTAGTGCACGATCCTACTTCTACTAATATTAAAAATGCGAAAGTTTGTATGGATGTTTAGATGTTAACATGCTTGTTACTCTTTCACGCAAAAAACTACTGAACGGATTTTGATAAAACCTTACAGTATTATTGTGTATAACCGATAACATAAAGGCTGTTTTTTTATGACGATATATGACGAACTAAATTTCACCCGGGGGGTGATGCCACGGACAAAAGGTGGAAGGTACTAAGGAGTGTTTTAAAAATACGATCCGTAATTTTTCGAAACCTCGAACCTGTTTTTTTAAACGAAGAGTCAAATGGACGTTATTTTTTGCATAGAACCAACTTATCAGATATAATTAAAATCGGTCCAGCCATTCTCGAGTTATACATTAACAACTAATCTAGGCATCCTTCATTACATTTTTTTGTTGGAAATGACCTATAATAAAATCTTGCAAAAGGGTGTTCCTATTACAAGTTTATAAATCTTCTTTGATGTTGGTAATATTATGTCCCATGGAGCTTTGAGTATCAAGTGACTTAGGGTTTCTTACGGTCCCCCCTCGTACGATAAGGTGTAGAAATAAAAAACTTTAACATAAAATATATTATTGTTTAATTAGTTCTCAAATTATCTACGCGTACAAAAGGAGGTACATTGCTTTGTGTAGAACCTTGCATTGGGTATAATCTCAAACATTATAATCTAAGACAAGAAACGTAACCTTAATGGTTTTAATAACGATATTCTGCTTAATTAACCTAGTGTTACCACGGGAAGCAGTGAGTTCAATAATAACTAAAAATAAAGTCTATAAATCACAAAAATGTGTTTTTTGATTTTATAACAAAATTAACGTAAAAATAACTAATAGAGGCTTAAATATTTATAAATTTTGCTAAACCGATACAAAATACTATACTATACCAAATACAGTGTACAAATAAATACATGTGACAAATCGAAATAACTTGTTGTCCTTAAAATAATACAAGGATAGACACGTGTACTGTTGTAACCATACATACGTATAGTGTAACAATGAAGGTGTAAAATGTAAAACACACACAAAGCTACCAGTTTATCTGACCGGCTAAGAAACTGGGATCGATCCTAGTACTGTCATCAAAATAGCGAAAAAAGGTCATTCACCACGGTCAGACAAGCAGGCGGCGCTGTGATCAACAGAAAACATTTATCAAACTTTAACAGGTTGTATGAACAATATGAACATAATAGTTGCAAGAAGTCTACGATATAACAATATTTCGCGAATACGGTTTCGAATGTCAACAGAATGTTTACATGCAATTTCGAGATTATTCAAGCTAGTGCGAATGACCTCTCTTTAAAAGGAAATGCATTTTGTAACTATGCTCCATTAAATATTATCACACCCAACTGTTTAAGATGGTAATTAAAATTCTCTATTTATTTTACTACCAGAATAATAGTATTATAATAAATAAAATTGGTTTGATAATAACTTAATGAATGTTTTTAAGTTTTTTTAGAGCTAAGCGTAGCATATTAATGAAAATGTTTTTGGCCTGGGGAAACTGTACGATTTTTCAATATAGATAACTTCGTAAATGAGAAACATTTACCGCCTTATTTTCTTGACATCCAGCTTAATTTCCGTCGTTACGAAGCAATGATGTAAACAATCTGTTGAATTACTGTAGGATAAGATATTCTTTTCTGATACAAAAATAACTTGAGGTTCCGCCAAACCAACGCGATCAGCCAGCGTACAGCGATGGCGACCAGACTTAAATGCATTGATCGCCATCGCTGCACGCCGACTGATCGCGTGTGATCGCGTTGGTTTGGCCGAACCTTTACTATTGACTATACTAAAGCGTTATGTGACAACGTTATCTAGGAACGATATTATCAATTGTGGATATTGCTATTCGTTTCTGATTAAGGCTCTCGTCGCTATACTGTGTAGGCACTATTATGTAATGTAAATATTGATATACGTTATTGGTGAAGGCGTCGATTGCAATAGTACATAGTGTATAGATCGTTTCATCCACGAAGACGCGCCCCACCATTCTTCCGTTAATGTTTGAGTGTTATCGGTACACGCTAAATCATCCATGAGTGCACACGCACTCTACAATAATGACGCTCGGATTGCTCGGATCAAACTCCCCGCACCCCGCGCGACCGAGACCAAAAATTGGCGGGGCGTGTCTTCGTGGATGAAACAATCTATAGGCAGGGTTGTTGTAAATTACTGTAGCAACATTGTGTGACATTCTATGCCTACGTGTGTACAAAGGTATGCAGACACGAATTTGAATTGATTTCTGATTAAGGCTTTGATTGCCTCATTACTTTTTTTTAATAGTTCGTAACACGAATATTGTATAGAATGTCATACAACGCTGAGTGGGCACGGATTTGTTCGTAGTTCGTTTCCGGTTAAGGCTTTGTGTCGTGCCATACTCTGTTTAGGCACTAAATTGGCTATGTGCATAATTAAATTATACATATTGTTATGTATTTGTAATATGAATATTGCTTTAAGTTTAGTTATTCAACGGTAATTGTAATAACATTATATTTTATAATGATCTAGTCAACAAAGAATAAAAGTGCTTTTACGCCAAATTTACCTATAAAATGTCCAAAACAGATGAATTATCTCATTTGGTATGATATATCTTGAACTGTACAATATCTAGAAACAATACATAGTGTAAAAGTGTGCTATTAATTTAAAAGAAAATATTACAGGGTATTAAATATTTTATACTTAATTTCCTTTTAAATTTTGTAATTCAACTGTTTCAAACTTTTGTTTTAAGGGAGAGTCCGCTAATTTGGACCAGTTTTTTTCAATCCCATTTTACACATAGTTTTCTTTTGTTTTTGCTAATGTCCATGGTATATAATAAAAGATACATTATTCAACTTACTATTTCATAAGTATTAATTAACATGATTGTTGTATATTTAGCACAAATCAACAAAGTACGAGTTCAGAGCTTCGGTCCAATTTAGCCAACCGGTTCGATAATTTGTACCACAGGGTTACTAAATTGGATTTCAATAAATTTCAAGCCTTTAAAAAAACTATGGCAAAATATTATACGATACATTCTTAACAAATTAGGAAACGAAGAGGAACAGTAGTTAATAACATAGACAATCGATATTGTTTTACACGTTATCACGATTTTGAGTACAAGTTTTGTAATTCCAATTATCGTAACGCACACTTGTACCTAATCTACTTTGCCAGTCTTTTGCTTTCATTTATTGTTAGTCAAACATAACTACGCTATTATAACTTCAAAATATGATTTACTAAAAAAAATTTCAAAATCCTTTGGTAAAGTTCCATACAACTTGATGTGGTACAATTTAGCCGACTAGGTGATAGTGCTTTTAAAAAATCGGTAAAAAATATAGCTTATAAATACCGAAAAATGTTTCAAATAATTGTAATCCACACTAATTTACGCTTCTAAATAATATATTAGAAACACCCTGTGATTAAATTTAACAAAATTACAATCTAAACATGTATTGTCAAAAGTTACTTGAAAACAATGAAAAAATGCTTTTCCAAATAAAACACAGGTGTTTGTTGTCACGGCAAAAAACACATGGCCGATATTAATTGATTTTAGTTGTGTATCGCTGAGTGTTGCAATTACAGACATTCAATAAATACTTTACGAAATATGAGGGTGGTACAATTTACCCGGCGGTACAATATACCGAACTCTCCCCTATGTTTTGTGAACAGTAAAATCACACCATAAAAAGGAAGTTAAATGGTAAATAGTAAACAAATATACATATAATAATATGAAATATGCTTAGTGATTTTGGTTAGATTTCGTAGGCACTTTCTAATTATTGTTTGGTGAACAAAAAAGGTATTTAAAGCTACATGTTATTATGTAAGACGGAAAATCGTGCTATGCTCCTCTCACACGTCATAAGAGGCGAGCGAGACATGTTTACAGTAGCCACGATTTAACACTGGGGTCCTGCGCAAGAAGTTTACATAATTTTGATACATAAAACATACAAAAAGTACCATATTACAATACAATGCAAGGTACAATTAAAGTAAATATTAGAAAAAAATTACATATTAGCAAGAAAAGCGTTCAATAGAAACTCAAACAGCTAATGAGGGTTTTCGCGAATGAAAAATCCGCCAGATGGCAATACGTAGACGCGAGGTCCAAATGCTGCATGATTGGTTATTTTTGACATGACATTGACAGATACGCAGCAGTCAGACCCCACATCCACGTCCTGCCATCTAGCGGATCTTCCATACGCGAAAACCCTCATTGAATGAATAAATTTCCAACCAGTTGTTTATAAATTTTCTTGCATTTGGCTTCTAAAGAGTTGATGACAAACATTGAAAAAGAAACAGCTACAGCATTCCTTCCGTACCACATTAAATCTGATCTGTTCTATCTTATATTATGTCGATTTGACGATTATGAATAAAATGTCCTCTGCATACACAACCCATTATACATCATACACATCGACATAACATGTATCTGAACAACATCGAATGCTAAATATTATTATTATTAATTAATTTGACGCGAAATCAATTTTTATTATTAATTATGTATAATAAAATAAGTTCTTTTATGTCTGCAATTCAGCATACTTTAAATTTGGCTGTGTATGTTTATAAACTTTTTTCTGTGTTTTATCTATGTACTCTTCAATGGCAAATGCATATACGAAAGACATTTTTATATTTAAAAATATAGCTGCCATATTCCATAATTTTTGTATACCTAGTTAATTTTTTCTCTAGTCAACTAATAAAAAATAATGCATGCGATAACACAGTAATCTACAACAAAACACATGATTACAATTAATATTTTTCTTTGTATTAAACGATTTCATTTCGTTTCAAGAAATATGTAATCTCAGATACAAAATATACTTTTCAAACTATCAAAAATATTTACGACCCATCCTTACTTCAAAGTAAATGGTGATAATCATCAAATCGACATGGAATCACGTTCTCTACACCGCTTATGCATACAAAAATATATGAAAATGTACACTTCCATACTCTTACGTCTAAAACAACATACAATATAGTATATTGCTTGTGTGAAAGGCCCGAAGTGCGCCTACCTCACAGTGGCTACAAACATGTATACACCGAGTGTCAAAGTTGAACATGCATACTTATTTTTGGGGAAGTTTAAAGTCATGACTTACGAGGATCTCAAATTATTTCACTGTCAAATTAACAATAACTGATTTGACAGAAATAGATGTCAATTTTATTTAAAAAATTCACTTCGTAAGCCCTTGTCCAGGAGAGCGAATTCGCCGCGAATGTCTTCGCGCGTAGAATCAAACACACGTTGGCGAGATACCAGCAGCCAATACATTGTGTCCCCAAGACTCGCGCGAGTTGAAAATTCGCATACATTACGCTCACGTTCGCGCGAAGACATTCGCGGCAAATTCGCCCTCCTGGACAAGGCCGAAGCCTCAAGTATTTCGCTTAGTATCACGACAAACGCACGTCCACTCGTAATAAATTATAAGTAACTCTAATAGCTGAAAGAAGCTAAAAAAAGTATAGTTTTAATATAAACGATAAATATAAATATGCCAATCAACAATAGTAATGTGTAAATAAACAAGGAGTCACTAAGTTAAATACAACATTCAGCAGTCTATGAAACCCTACCGTGTCCAAGGGCTGTAACAAATTAAATAATTAGTACCTTAATATATTATTTTTTACGGCCAGTCAAGTCCACCAGCTGACCACGACAAGTATAGAAGAGGGGCTTGTATACAAACCCAAAGAAAAACAAATATAATTTATACATGTTGGCCTTCAACACGAAGCTAGATAGCGAATTCAGACAACGAGTACTTTACCTAACTCTATACATTTACAGCAGATATATAACTATACAATAAAAGTATGTAAACTCATTTGGCATATCTAGCACACCGTTCGTACCCTTTTGGGATTTTTAAATATTATTTTGTGACATTTGTATCGCCGAGTCCACCCTCTCGCGAGCGCTGCGATGACCAACTTATAAATTAAATGAGTTTAATTACATTTAACTAATCTAACGTAAAGCTTTGATTACATAATGGGGTCTGAATTTGTTGGGTCTAATTAGAGTCGTAAATGTGTCAAAAAAAAAAGAAAATACATTTTGTGATCAACATTGTCAATAAATTGTACTCGTTTGAATTAAATCATACGATTTAACTAATATGTTAAATTAACGCTGATTACTTGTCTAACAATGATATTTCTATTTAGAACCATTTTGTTATAAAGTTATATTAAGTAAGTGATATTAATAAACTTTGAATAACAAACGTCAACGTCGTCTGCGAGTATTATAAAACAAAAAATGGCATCGCGTTCCAAGTTATATGAGTGTATAAAGCTTTAAATAAAAACATTTTTCTTACAAACTAATAAACATACGTGCAAAGGAATAAGTCACACGTGAACACGAGTTTCCACACCTATCATTTGTCAATGGAAATCAAACTTTATCATGTGGCGATAGAGCTTGTTTTCAATTTACTTACTAGGCGCGAGCACTGCACTGGACAATGAGGTACGAAAGTAATTTTTCGACAATGTATAGAAAAATTATTCGACATGCTACAAACTGAAATACGAAATATATCAAGTTTATGAGCCTTATTGATTAAATGAAATTTATAAACAATACATCTATGCGAGGAATTTTGATCAGTTGTGTATAAAAGTAAAAAAAAGAAAAAATATCAAATGATTATACACTTCGCGTCTATTTTGACAAACAATACCAATGATTGAATTCTGCGACAGCACGCCTTTTAAAAACCCAGCCTAAAGATGGTCGTGTGACAATTAAACCGAACATTCCTTAAAACTACGTCATCAGTTGCAAATATACAGGGTGTACTTACAGTACCACTTTTATGCCCGTATTGTAAAACTAAACTCATACTTGAGTATGAATCGTATTTTGGGTGTAGTTTTAGATTGAACATTTTTAGCACTACACTTTTTCCGTTCTTTTTATCATGTTTCCAGAGAAAATTGTATATTAACAGCTAATCACCCAATTCCAAGGAAATACTTGTTTGACTCTCACCTCCAAAAGAAAGAAGAAGCGTGTGATGTCATTGCAGATTTGTAACTATTCCTTTGCACGTACACAAAAGTATAGATTGAACTAAACATTTTAACACACCAATCGGTCACCTTAAACCTCCCGGTTTATATGTCGACAGCACGACGACCATTCTTCGAATATTTTTAGTTTTTAGTTACCAGTTGCTTCTCCGTGGGTGGAGCAATCGCCTGTAGTTGGAAGATAAGAACTGGAGTCGCGGGAAAAATTGAGGGTAGTTTGAGAGAGGCTTTTTAGTCGCCAACGCCATTGCCGGCGGCGCTGCGTCTTCTAGAAAGAGAGGAATTTAATTTAAAACGTGACGCCGATATTAAAATGACAAGAATAAATTATTTCATTTCAGATTTTCGTGTGCATGACTAAAGCCTGGTCCGTGAGCACGTAGAATCCCGTCCAATGACCCCAAGCTACCCATCCTTATCGCTCGCGCGTAATTATGTTGCTGTCGCGCTCGCACACTCACTGCGGGCGCGCGTCGCACAGTCGCGACAGCAATATAATTACGCGCGAGCGATAAGGATCAGGATCACGGACCAGGCTTTACTTATAAATAAATACACAACGTGACAAGCTATACAAAAAAACTAGACAATAATAGCGCTGGTAACCTAGGTACATAACAGGCAGACATAAATATAGCAAAAATTAAGAATTTACTCGAGGTAAAATCCACTGGGTTACAACTCAGAAGCATGTAATTATCTTATCCAATAACACTATAAGGTACTGTTAAAAAATTTGCCTTTAATGGGTTGTGTTATGGCGGTAAAGCTGGATTCTTAAGGCTGGTTTTAGAGTCACGCTGACGCACGCTGACAGCCGAAATGTATGAAGCGTCAGCGCCGAGCGATCAGCGTCACTCAGGAACGTTCCCTTCAATGACATACATATTGATCTGTCAGCGCCAACGATCAGCGAGCGGTCAGCGCGATTCTAAAACCAGCCTTAGAGAAGACTTGCAGCGGTGGGAGGGAACAGGCGCTGGGTATAGTCCCATGTTTAGGATTTTAGGCCCTAACACAAAGTTAATATTCCTTCGAAATAGAGCAACAACCACGAGCTGTCAAACGAACCGATTTTGGATGACACCGAATGTCATTTGCGTGTCAGTGGTCAGGATTATTGCACTGTTTTGTATCATTATTCAATCACCGAACCACGTATCTGAAGCACAATTTCTCATAAACATCCACCATTTCACTCGCAAAAAATCTGAAAAAATATCAGAGCTCATATTTTCAGCGTGCCAATAAGTGCTACCGAACCGTCAAATATTGCAAAAAATGGTTCTGTTTGACGTGACGGCGACGGCATCACGCATCTTTTTTTATCACACAGTGACAGCTCGCTCGCTCAGTTCTTTGTTGCTCTATTCCGCTAGGTATTAACTTTATGGGCCTAAAGTTAAACGACTTACCTGTCAGCCGCCATGAGCGCTTGGTGCGCTTCTCGCTGCGCTGACACTTGCACTAGCTCAGCCACTGTTGCTGCTTGCTGCTCAGCTGTGGAGATAAAACAAAAAACATGAGCATCATTTGAGTTTAAAAACCTTAACAAATATCGTAAGTCTTTCGCTCTAGTAAACTAAAAACATAGTATAAAATCGCAACAAAATCAAAAGCATATTTTAATTCATATTTTTGTAATTTTGATAAGTAAGATGACATTACGTGATAAAGAATGCGCTATGAATAACATACACGAATAAGAAGCTTCATTCAATTAGTTACGAATAAAATTCTACAAAATAGACATGCGCGTAATGCTGTAAAATGCATGGGATGTGAGTCACGATATGATTGATATATTAATATAATATTGTAATACACAACGTACCTTTTTCTTTCTTGCTGGCTGCATTTATTTCCTTTTGCATGCTTTATTACGATGTGAATCGTAGATGATGATGTATTTTCTTGGCTGATCCATAAAAACGTAACTTACTTGGTATTGGCCAAAAGGAGACAACAGGATATCAACATAACATGTTGAATTTACCATCACACTTATTTGCTACGCCATCAGAGATGCTGTTACTAAACAATTGTTGTTCGATGTGCACCTGCCCAAAGCTTCAATCACTACCAGAGTCCGTAGAGACTGTGTGCTTAGTGCGAGTTTGCATTGAACGTCGTCGCTAACGTTTGCGTCAAAAAATCTATGAAGATTTTAGTTGTTGAAAGAATCCGCTAGGGACGCTGTACAATCCGGCATGCATTTAAGGTAATTTATTACGCAGTCGCTTGCGAAGACGGTTGATGTAAGAGTAGGCGCACACCGTTGATTTTTAGTTGGCCGATAGTTGTGCCCGATTTTAAATTGTATGAAGAATCGGCCAAATCGAATCGGCGTAGTGTGCGCACTCCCATACATGCCCATACTGATCAACTGCCCGACTAAACTATCGGCCGACGAAAAATCAACGGTGTGCGCGCCTACTCTAAACTCGCACCAAGTCCCCTGGCAAGCTAAGAAAGAATTCCCGCAACTCCATCCAAGGACCTTCAGCTGCTTCCACAAGAGTTCTAACCTGACAGAGGGCGCGTCAGTCGCCTCTCAAGCCGGGCCAGGCGGCGGGCGGCGGGCTCGTCGCGCGGCTCCTCGCGGGCCCGCCGCTGGGCCACCAGCCGCGCCCAGCGGGCCTCGAACCACAACTGCATCGCGTCCCGCTCGTCGACGTCACCCGCGCTCGGCCCTAGTTAGCGCAAAGCATGCTCTACGTCAGTGTTTTTCAACCTTTTTCATGACGCGACCCCCCTAGCATGAACAAAATGAGCATCATTTCGATTTTTAGCTGTGAATGTAGATTTATAGGGCTAAGAAATCCTTAATACACAGTGCAAAAATTTTTGTTCTACGACAAAAATTGACGAAGTTATGGCCAAATTACTAAAAAAGTTCACTGACCGCCCGGCGCGGGGACGATGACGTCATTATATCCGATCCGAACGCTGCCGGCGTACTGCGTGGATAGAAAATATTTTTTTCTAGCCAAATTATCAGTTTTAGAGAAAAACTTGTAATGACATTTATTCATCAGAATAAAGTAAGCTATCGATAGGTAATTTTTAAAAATGGAAATTGTGAAAAATAACGCAAAAAATCCATACGCTCATACGATTCAATGGCACGCAGAGACGCGATTGGGGTCTCCGCGGTGGTATATTTGGCGATTTATTCAAATAAAGTGTACATAAGTGTTGTTAGAGTCATATCTTCTTCCAAGTAAAATATAAAAATGTATAAGTATTAATTTATTTACTTCTAACAATAAGGTATAACTTCTAACAATAAAACTATCCTATGTTCTTTCCCGGGACTCAAACTATCTCTATGCCAAATTTCATCAAAATCGGTTGCGAGGTTTAAGCGGGAAAGCGTAACAGACAGACAGACAGACAGAGTTACTTTCGCATTTATAATATTATATAGTTGGGATTATGTTCAATACAAACAATCATTAAGTTACACTCACCCCAACCCGAATCCTATGAAAATGTGGTTTTTGGACATAGCAATACTTATTTTTCACAATTTTTATTTTTAAAAATTACTGGTCGATAGGTTACTTTATTTTGAAGAATAAATGTTATTAAAAGTTTTTTTCTAAAACTGATAGTTTAGCCGGAAAAAAATATTTTCCATCCCATTAGTACGCCGGCTGCGCTCGATTCGGATATAATGACGTCACGCGGCCTTGCGTACGTTGACTTTTAGCGGCAAAAACGGCCTATGTTTATTACTTAATATCTTCGTAAGTAATGGTCCGATTTGGATAATTCAAAAAGATATATCTTTCTTATGTCTTAAAGATTAACGTAGATACTAGTTTTATTGAATTTTCTACAACAGTACTGATCCTCATTGTTTGCGACCCCCCGACCGTTCGCTTTTTTTTCATGCCTTTTACAAAGATGTTATAAGGAACAAATACTTCAATCTATACAACATTTATGCATTCGCATAATTAGATTTCGGATAAATCTAGCTTTTAAACTTCTCTGGTTTTTTTACTGAGGTAGTTTTTACGACCTCTCGCGACCCCCCTATAGAGGCTTGGCCCCAGGGGGTCGCGACCCACAGGTTGAAAAACACTGCTCTACGTTAACGCTAATGCGCAGTATGAGTGAGCCACATGACAATAGTGCGACTGGGTCCTTTAATGTCTTTGAAGATTTTGTAAAGTCTTACTGAAATCAAGTCTCCACACACGCAAAATCGTGGGTAACGTAATTTACTATAAATATAGAACGCAGTCGTACTTAGGTTAAAACAATATGCGCTGGCGCATGATTATGGCAATATTTGACTGTCATACATGATATTATGACGTGCGTGACGTAAAATAAATAATGCAATGATGCAAATGAAAATGTTAATGCTCTAAATGCAAAATGCTAATACGGATAAAATGCTAAAATGAGGTTGATTGATTTTGAGGGATTATTTATTGATATAAGCAGTATTTTAGACATCCTTTAGCGTCGTCTATTGTATTAATAACAAAAAGGCATAATTTATTTCAAGTGTAGTCCAATCTACAACATATTTCAGGTACCAAATTATGAGCAAGTTTCCTGGATTTAATTAGAACCTAAGTTGTGAAAGACGTAAGACACAACATCCACAGATAATTCGTTTTTTGTGGGTGATTAATGCGAGTACATTTATTACGATGAAGAGGTGTTTAGCATCAATAAGGGTTTTCGCGAATGAAAAGTCCGCCAGATGAGAATACGTAGACGCGAGGTCCAAATGCTGCATGATTGGTTATTTTTGACATGACATTAACAGATATGTCAAAATCCACCAATCACGCAGCAGTCAGACCCCACATCCACGTCCCTCCATCTAGCGGATCTTTCATTCGCGAAAACCCTCATTAGAACCTAAGTTGAAAGACATAAGACACAAAATCCACAGATAATTCGTTTATTGTGGGAGATTAATGCGAGTACATTTATTAAATGACGCGGTGTTTAGCTTCAAGTGTTAACCTTCCTCCGACAAGTTGTAAGTTTTTCTTCTAATTAATTTCGTTGCGGGTCCAATGACAGTTTAACTTTCCCCCGGGACCTTGACCTTCATTGGTTGGGTTTTTGTGGCGGTCAAGCTGTAGATCCTGGCTACACAGGAGTTGCAGTGGTGGGAACGAGAGGTGGGAATAGTCCCGTAGTTGTAAGTAATAAATTTGTTGGTGTCGATACCTGGCATCCTATGATGGTGCCGGCGTTCCACCGGCGGGCAGTAGGCGGCCGGCGGCGGCGGGACCGGCGGCGCCTCCTGGAGCGCTCCGGTCGACTTGTGTGCGGGCAGCCGTTGCGGCGGCGGCTCCTGTGTCAAACTCACACTTGACCGACGACTCTAGGTGTCAGACATCGTTAAAGCAAAAGCCCGGTCTGTGAGCACGTAGAATTTTGTCCAATGACCCCACGCTACCCATCCTTATCGCTCGTGCGCAATTATGTCGCTGTCGCGCTCGCACACTCACTGCCGGCGCCCACCGCACAGTCGCGACAGCAATATAATTACACGCGAGCGATAAGGATGGGTAGCTTGGGGTCATTGGACAAAATTCTACGTGCTCACGGACCGGGCTTTACCATCAAACACTATTGGTGATAGCCACCAAAGCTACATGACTCCTGAGTCCTAAGCTAGAAATTGGATACTCGTCACATTATGGTAAAACTATGATAAATTAAATAACCCAATAACAACTTTTGAGAAAACGAGTAAGACAAAAAACCATTACTTGGTCATTCAGTTATGAACTGCAGTAACTACTAAAAGAATTGATCGAAGAATTTATTGCATGCTGTATGAATGACTATTGATACTAGCTGCACCTAAATATTGCAGATTTTGATGATTTGAACTTTCAAATTTACTTTTTATTTAAAACATATCAACGAGTAGCGGGCTATTTTTAATATTTAAACAATTTCAGTAGACTAGCATGAAGTGCACACACTACAATTTAAAAGGATTAATAAACGAGCAATGCATTTCGTTATTTCAATTCTGTCATTCACAGAATGTTTTCATCTCAAAAACTATTTTTTTTATTAATTTGATATTATTTTTGTAGAATTGCCTACCTCCATTGAAGATTTTATAAGCCAATTTAAAATGCATAAAAACTGTAAAGCCTAGATTTCTTTAGCCAAAACAAAGATATAAAAGGAGTGTTCAAGGCGACATCTGTTTTTTCTGACAGGGTAAAAACTTATCCATCCAATACTGCTTACTGTATTTGCGGTTACTAGTTGTCGCCATTGGCGAATAAAGTCCTGCATTATACTCACCAGGAGGGCGCCACTGTCGAGTAGTCAGTGGCGCCATCTATAGTCTGGTCTGTGAGCACGTAGAATTTTGTCCAATGACCCCAAGCTACCCATCCTTATCGCTCGCGCGTAATTATGTTGCTGTCGCGCTCGCACATTCACTGCGGTTGCCAGTCGCAGTCACGACAGCAATATAATTACGCGCGAGCGATAAGTATGGGTAGCTTGGGGTCATTGGACAAAATTCTACGTGCTCACAGACCGGGCTTTAGTCAACGCAAACACGGTAGCTCTCTATGTAACCAAATTATCTTTGTACATTTGAACATTCCTTTATAAAGCGATAATTACATGCATTCTCCAAGACATTCTGCTTAAAACTAAGAGACAAATGAACAGTCGGAAGATGGCAGCCTCAGGAAGTGAGATTGTCTGTGGCTAGAACGAACAGCGGCTATGTGGTGGCAATGCTAGACGACACAGGAACTGCGTTGGCTATGGATCATACTCGTGTAGATTATAAACTTTATTAATTCCACTGATTTGAGATATTTTGATAGATTTGTGCCATCATATAGGTAGCATAACAGTTGAGGCTAACACATACCCACACTTAAGTAATATTTAAAAAGAAATTTTGACACCATTCCCCAATAATTCAAAATAACAACTGTTCTAAAAACACACTTCATTCTAGTCTTAAAAACTTAATTAATTTTAAATTACCTGTAAATTACTATTTTTGGTCGCATTGTAATTTAAAATTAGTTTCGTTTTGAAAGTTTTAAAAAGTACGTCAATTGATTGGTGGTGTCAACATGTCTATTCAGAATATACAAATCAGTCATAATAAAACAAATATGCAAACGCGACAAGCGTATACAGACAGATACAAATCTTTGCTTGAGTTATCGGCTCAACTCTTGCTGCGCGACCTATACCGTAGTCACAAAGCTTTCACTGAACTATTTTGAATTTGTTCTACTGTCAGTTTATCTGTCACTGTAGTAGTGACGTCTTCGCAAATCTAACAACAACAGTGTAGTGATAGATAGATATATTTTTTGTCAAAAAACTATTAAAGTGGTCGGACAAAGACAAGTTGCGATCCAAAGCCAACGATCCGCATGATCGACGCGTGTGCGAGCGAGACACGTACAATAGCTGTTGTGCGGGTGCGAGGGAGATGGTAGCATGCGACTCACGACATGGTACGATTCTCTTACGTGGCGCGACACTGCTGGATCCGAGGCCCACTGAAATTTTCAACTGTTGTTAGTCTACGTTGGGTGTCCACTACGTGAATTTTGATACTATTGAATTTAGACTGTAGCAATCCATATTGATGTTAAACAATAGTTATTCGAAGCACTGCCCTCATTCCAACTGTGGGACGGTGACTGTGACCACACTCAGCTGTCTCCACTGTAGATTTATAAATTAATAAATGGTAAATAGGAATCCAAATAGTTTTGGTGACTTTTTTTCTGTAATTGAATAAACTTAAATTCAGTAAGTGAAATAAAACTTTTCCTAGCAAAGACAAATGAAAATGGATTGTTACAGAATCGTCAGTGCCAAACCCCAAATAAATCTGCCAACTGGACACCCCTACTTAGTATTAGGTATTATACAACCACCCCCGTTTTAATAACATCGTTTAACTTGGTAACAATTGTATTATTATGTACAGTATTGACATTATGCAAACGATTCATAGTGCAATGTTCATTGCTTTGAAATCAATGGTATGGTATTGAGTATGTTGAATGGTGTGCAAAATGCGTTTTTAAGCTGTAAATTTCTTGCACTTTGATTCACTACTTGGAAGTATAATTACCTTTTGTCGAGGTCCGAGCCGCCTGTTCAGGTAGTTGGATATGCTCTTCATGATGCTTTTGTTTCGCCTCTCTCTCGCTAGTTCGGGGTCTGAGAAGGACGGGGTGACGGGGAGCGACATGAGCGGCGGCGCCGGTCGCGGCGGCGGCGGCGGCGGCGGCGGCGTGGGCAGCGCCGGCGGCGGCGGCACCGGCGGTGGAACGTTCGACATGGGGGACACCCTGGTCCTCCGCGTCGACTTTCTACTCGTCCTGGGGCCGCTGCCGAGCCGCTCCAGCACCAGGCGGCGCACCACCTCGGTCTGCTCCTCGCGCTCGCGTTTCAGCTCCTGCACCTTGTTGGACGTGTCCACCGGCGGCGGGCTCACGGGCGACACCGACCCCGAACTCATGTTGATGGTCAGCTCGATGCTCCGCGAGGGGGAGTCCGTGCTTCTAGAATTCGACCTATTGAACGTCTCGCTCGCCGACCGACAGATCGCCGGCGAGTACAGCCGAATCGTCGTCGGCGCGAACGCGATCGGCGAATTCGTCGAGAATAACCTAATCGTTTTCGGGGTTTCAGGTACTAATGGCGGGGAAACGGCGTCCGTCGATTCCGATCGAACGTTTCGATCCTTCGACTCGTTGTTGGGTTCCGTGTTGTCGAGCGGGGGCGAGGAGTCCGATATGCTGAGCGACTCCATTTTGAATTGTGTAACTGCGGTGTCTTCTTTACTTTCATTTTCCACTTTGGTGGTGGTTTCGCTTTTCGTGGGGCTGTCGGTTGATTTCTCGCTGGTTTCCTGTTCGATCGATTTGAGCAGCTGGGGCGATTTGAGTTCGTCAGCGGTCGATTCTTCGATATTGGTGTCGGCGACGGGGCTGGGCGTGCGAGGGGTCTCTCGGAACCCGCCGGCGTCGAGGCTGGGCTTGAGCACGGTTTCGGAGAAGCTGCGCTCGATGAAGTTCATGGAGCGGTCGTTGCCGGGCGAGTGCGCGTCGTAGTCGTCGTCGACGAGCTCCATGTAGCCGAGGTTGCGCGGCGCGGCGGGCGCCAGCGCGGGTTGCTCGCCCTCGTCGGCGAACTCGAAGTTCTCGAAGGCGTTGGAGTACACGACGCGCTCGGGGCTGGCGCGGCCGCACACGTGCGCGGCGATGGATACGTTCTTGGCGTCGTGCACCAGCTTGGGCCCGCTGAGCGCGCGCGGGGACCGGCGCCGGCGCTCGTCGCGGTCGTCGAGCGCGCAGTCGTCGAGCACGGCGCTGTCGGCCGCCCAGTCGGACAGCTCGGTCTCGGTCAGCGCGAGCGTGGTGGCGTCGCGGCCGGACTCGGACGACTCGGACTCGGCGGCGAGCACGGTCGGCGCGCTGGCGCTGGCGGTGGCGGTGGCGCTGTCCACCAGCATGAGGCTGTCGAGCTGGATGAGCTCGCCGCCCTCGTCGTGCACTTCAACGCGCGGCACGGGCTGGTTGGGCGCCGTCTCCGTGTGCGACGAGTCGTCCTCCGACAGCGAGTCCGACTCGAGCTCCGGCTCCGGTTCCGGCTCCGGCTCGTTCTTCTCCTCCGTGATCGGCTCGTCGCGCCAGTCTTTCTTGCAGAGGGGAGAGTCGCCTTTCGTGAGCAAGTCGACGGGTGCGATTTCGCATAGATTTTTAATGATGTCCGGCATCGGTTGGGATTTCTTTTCGTCAGCGGTGAAGTTGAAGGTGAGTATCGGTTTCTGGGGTTGCGGCGAGGGGGTGGGGGCGGGGTGGAGCATTTTTTGGAATTCTGTTATGGTGGATCGGAAGCTTTCCAGTTTGGTGTCGATTTGGGAGGTGGAGTCTGATTTTCTGACGGCGGGCGGGGAGGGTTCGCCGAGGAGGTACTTGCGTTTGAGTTCGAGCGCGCGCTTGGTGGCGAGGCCGCCGGCGGAGCGCGTGCGGCTGAGCGGGTAGTCACGTGACAGGGGGGCGGG